>NC_048896.1:2313499-2463200 GCF_011077185.1 Oxyura jamaicensis
CTCTACGGCAACGTCTTCTCGCAGACCACCATCTGCCGCTTCGAGGCCCTGCAGCTCAGCTTCAAGAACATGTGCAAGCTGAAGCCGCTGCTGAACAAGTGGCTGGAGGAGGCCGACTCCTCCACCGGCAGCCCCACCAGCATCGACAAGATCGCGGCGCAGGGCAGGAAGAGGAAGAAGCGCACCTCCATCGAGGTGAGTGTCAAGGGCGTGCTGGAGACGCACTTCCTCAAGTGCCCCAAGCCGGCCGCCCAGGAGATCTCCTCGCTGGCCGACAGCCTGCAGCTGGAGAAGGAGGTGGTGCGGGTCTGGTTCTGCAACCGGCGGCAGAAGGAGAAGCGCATGACGCCGCCGGGCGAGCAGCAGCAGCAGCAGCAGCACGACGTCTACTCGCACGGCGTCAAAACGGACACGGCCTGCCACGACCTCTGACCGGGGCTGGCCGGGCGGCGGCCCCGCGGGCTCGGACCTGTGCGCAAAGGGGGGAGCCGGCAGTGGCCCCCCGCTGCCCTGCAGCCCCCTCCCGCCTCCCCCCTGCTGCCCTCCTCGCCCCGTCCTTCCCTCCTCGCCCCCCGCGGGCCGGAGCGCGGCGGGGACCCGCGGACAAGGCTCGCTCTCGGTCCCCGCCGGGACGAAGGGGAACACGGGAAGAAGGGAGGAAATTAATAAAATTAAAAAAAACAGAACTGAAAACGGAAAGGGAAAGAACGCGAAAACCGGAGGAAAAAGCGAAAACCCGACGACGAAAAAGGAAAGACAGATGTGTGCCTATGAATAACCTTCCAGCGCCTTGGTTATATCAGCTGTATTTCAGGTGAATCTGTTTTACAATAGACTAGTTTTGCATTTTTAAAGACTTCTATAGCGTTTTTAAATGTCTGAGGTGTTTTACTACAAACTGTACACAATATTTGTGACCTAATTCCTATCGGAGCGAGCAGCCCAACCTTCCTCCCTTCCCCGCGCGCCGCCAATGTCACCGGCCGGGGACGGGACGGGACAGGGCGGCCGCGGCCCTTCCCCCCCCCCGTGCCCGTGCCCGGTCACCCCCCGGCAGCCGGGGGCTCCCGAGGGCAAGGACATCGCCTCCGTGCCCT
Source organism: Oxyura jamaicensis (assembly GCF_011077185.1). NCBI lineage: Eukaryota > Metazoa > Chordata > Aves > Anseriformes > Anatidae > Oxyura > Oxyura jamaicensis. The sequence goes on from NC_048896.1 coordinate 2,314,597, forward strand.
CGGAGCCCCGAGACGGGGCTGGCTGGGCGCAGCTCTTCCTTCCCTGCCTTGCCGAGGACCTCCGAGCACCGCCAGACGGGCGGGTCGCCATCCCGCCCCCCCTTCTCCCAGGGAAAAAGCAAAACAAAACAAAACAAAAAAAAAAAAAAAAAAGATGCTATCGGTCATTTCCGAGGGAGCCGAAATTAAATTAAAGCAGCACAAACAAAACCGCGGCATTTGCCGGTCCTTTTCTCTCCGAAGATGAGCTGGGCTTTATGAGCGGCGCCAGGCTGAGAGGTCTGTAGTAAAACACCTTCGTAATTCTGCGCTTCGGCTTCGGAAATCAGTTTCTCTGTATTTTGTTTCGGTAGTGGAGAGGAATGAGGTGTCTCATCGATTCCGGGGGGGGGGGGGGGGGGGAGGGAGGGGGCAGAAACCGCCCGCATTCGGTTCACGCTGAGCTTGTTTCCGCGTCACAGGGAGCTGCTGGATTTGGTAGAGAGCTTTCAGAAATACAAATATAAAGAGAGAACAGGGAGAAAAACGAACGAACAAAGCAAAAGTCAACGCTAACGACCTAACCCGTTTTTTTCGGCACAGGGAAGCGCGGAGCTGTACCCGCCCCCCCCAAACCCCGCGGGCACCGCCACGGGCACGGCCGGGCCGGGCCCCGCGCAGCGGCTCCCCGGGGCTGCGCTGCGCTACGCGGGGCCTGCGCGCCTCGCCCGGCCGGGGGCTGCCGGGCCGGGCCGGGCCGGGCCGGGCCCTCCCTAGCCCCCATTCCTCCCCCCGGCTGTCAGATTTTTCCTTTCGACTTTTATTTTTTTAAACTTTTTTTCAATAATCTCTCTATAAAAAAAAAAAAAAAAAAAAAAAAATGAAAAAAAAAGAAAAAAAAAAAAACAACTCGACACTGAGAACCTGCCTATTTCTGCCAACTTTATAACTGTACAGTTTTGTATATTAAACGTTTTTTGGAAGTTATTAATTTAAAGAAAGATCATTTAGTTTATTCATTTAGTAACTGATGTATAATAAACGCTATTTTCATTAAAGGTTGCTTTTTTCAACTATTTTATCCAAAATTGCCTATTGCAGTTGCCAACAATTATTTATTTTCAATAAATTCCGCATTATGTTTAAAAAAAAAAAACGTTTCAGAAAGAAAAAAAAATAAATGGGTGTCGGAAACAAATCACGGAACACTGAAAAAATCACGGAGTCGCTGTACGCTTGGTGGTCGACCAGTTTCAGTCAAGGGGTTTATATCGACGCAATATTTTATTGTTGTAAAAGGAAAACAAGAATTAAAAAAAAAAAAAAAAAGGTTTAAATAAACATTTTTACAAAAGCCGACCGGACAGCTTCGTGCCGCCTTGTTTGAGTGCCGGGGGGCGGCGGGGGTCCCCCCGGCCTCGCCTCCTCCCCCCCCCCCCGCATCTCCCTGCCCCTCCCCGCACCTGCCGGGGGACCCCCCTGGGACTCCCCCGCTCCTCACCATCCCTCGGCGGGGCTCGGGGGGGCTTTTGCCTTTTGTTCCTCGCCCCCCCCACCCCGCCGCCGGGGGCGGGTTACGGCGGGGCCGCGGCTGCTGCGCCCCCGGCCCCCCCCCGGGCGGCCCGGAGGAACAATGAGAGCGGCACGGCCCGGCCGGGGCAGGGCGCACAATGCCCGGGGGGGCCGTCCCCGGCACAGTCCCCCCGAGGAGGGGCAGCGGGGCCCCGAACAATGGGGCCACGCTTCGGGGTTCGGCCCCGAGGAGCGGGGCTGGGAGAGAGCCGCAGCCGGCACCGCTGGGGGGGCTCGGGGGGCGACGGGGCCGCGGGCAGCCCCCGGAGGGCACCGTTTGGCCGCGCTCTGCTCTGCGAGGGGATGCTGCTCATCGCTGCCTGGGACGACGAGCTGCAGCTAGGGCAAGATGGGTTAAAACGGGAGAAGAAGGAAATAACAGCCCCCCCAACACCCCATTTCGCAGCCGGCTCCAGCAACAAAACAAACGAGCCCCGAGCAGCGTGTGCCGCGCCACCGGCTGCAGCCGCTACGGAGACGAGGAAAAGCTCCCCAGCCAAACACAGCCGCGGTGGTTACACGGCTCTGGATACCCAGGGTGCTCAGAGGTAATGCCCTTACAGCCAGCGTGGGCTTGGACAGACAGCATTTCTCTGAAATTAGCCTATTTTAGAGCCCTCTGGCCGTTCTGTAAATACAACTACAGCAAGCGCGGGGCTGTTTTGTGATATTTCTCAACAAATTGCATCAAGAGACAAAAGAGACGTGATGAACGAAGAAATAACGTTTATCAGCAGAAGTGCTCCGAAGACAACCCGAAAGCCAGAAAAATCGGGAAGGAGAACGGCATTGAAATGAAGAAAAGGAAATTCTCCCTTCATTATTCCCCCGCACTTCAGTATTCCTGCAAGCAAAAGGAAACTCTTTTGTGCCACCTAATGTTAAGTACACATCACTGTTGTCTTCGCTGCCCACCGCACGCCATGTGCGCGGGAGGCCTGGGGGTGCTGCCCCCGCACAGCACCCAAGGCACAGCACCCAAGGCACGGGGGGGGGGGGGGGGCGGGCAGGAAGAAGCCTTGGCTTCGCTCTCAAGGACCAGGGATTCTTCTGAATTCAGGAAATTATTAAAAATAAATAAATAAACCGAGAGGGGGCGGAAGGAGGCCTGGGGGAATAATCATGAGAAGGACAGATTCCAAATTAGGTCTTGGTTATGACAGAGCAAATCCAGAACGAGCACATCCAGGCTTTGGGAAGCTGCCCACCACCGCTGGAGCCCAGCTCTGGCTGGGAAGCCCTGGGCTTACAGCAGCTCCTGCAGCCGTTCACACTAGTGGAGATACTGAATCCATACTGAAACACCTCATACACTCCTGCAGAAGAAAGGGCTGGAGGAATGCATTTCTCTGGTAGTGATGAATTGCACTGCTCTTGTGATTTTGGGGGAGGGCGTTAAGCATTTTTAACAATTTTTGAGGCTGAATCTCCTTTGCCTTTTAAGTTATTCAAGCAGAAGAGAACCAGAGGCTTCCTTCATATTTAATTCTCAAAAATCCTTAAACCATACTCTCCTCCCCCTTAGAGAAGGCCAGAACCATACGAGGGTGTTCACCTGAAAGCAAAAGTACTAAAAGGAAGCAGAGATGCTGTCTCACCTCACAGCAGTCCTTACCACCATGCACACAGCGTAGGGACCGGTAATCCACACCCAGACTGCACTTGACCAAGAGGCTTTCACAATCCTTCAAAAGAAAGTAGTTGGAGTTTTTCCTTCTTTGTTTTTAAGCAGTAATTTTATAGCTTCAGGCAGAGCAGACCCACAACATCTGGCCACACTGGGCCCTGCACTGGCGTGCCAAAACACGGCTGGTTTTTAGGGCAGCCCTGCACCTGGATGGAGGTACGCTTCAAACCCAAATCCTTCCCCAACAGCCAGGCAGCACGCAGCGTTGGAGGGGGGTGCAAGCTGCAGCCCTTCAGCCAAGGGTCCGGTCCCCAGACACAGTTCATCGTTTCACTCACCAGGGCAGTTTCCATTTAATTTAGGGAGATCAGCCACGCAAACGAAGTTACTCATTTGTGTCTTCGCAAAACCTGACTCCAAGATCCCTCCTGGAAAAGAAGATCCTAGGCAGGTGAGTGATCCTGCCGAGTACCCCTGAAAGCAGAGGTCAGGTCCACATTTGCACTTGCTTTCCCCTTTTCCTAAACCAGTGTCCTGTAACCAATAGACCAGAAAGGCTCCACAGCAATTACATATTTAGGATATGTGATAGCTGCAGTTAAGATCTTTATGACTGATTGCAGGATAAAATTTATTTCAAATGTGCAAGAGCCCGTTTTTAAACCACAGTCTTTCAGCTGGTTTCCATTATATATATTCTGAAGAATCAAAAGCAATTACAGTGTACAAAGTATAAATGGTAAATAATTTCCAAATCAGAACTGTTATTAAAGCAATAAGCCTCTATTTTTGTTAACACTGTAAGATACGGAGAGGGCCAAACTAAATAATTTTTGGTTTAATACAATGAAAAGAAAGCAAGACTTCTGCTCCGATGGCAGGTATGTGAAATCTCATCCCAAATTGATTTTGGGGTGAGTTTTTGAAGATTTTGGAAAGCAGGCAAGGTACCCTCATAGGTGGTGGTGATGTGCATGGTACCTTGGTTTAAACTTGTACCTGTGACCCGCGGGTGACGTTGCCAGCTGCTGGCCATGGGTAGGATCAGGTCCTCAGTTACACTGGTAACCCGGCGTTAAATCCTGGGAGAGTACGGGGGGAAGAGAGCATCATTGATAAGAGCCTGCCAACAAGAAGTTAAAAAGCTAATGGTAAATATCATTTCTGCTGGCTTGCATTTGACTGTATTATCGATTGTCGGATTCTGGCTCCGCAGCCTCGTGCTCTCCCTGATCAATTTGATGCCAGAAAGTGGCAGCACAGAGCAGCACTAAAACAGCACTGAGAAGTCTGCTTCTGCAAAAGGATTTTTAAAAACATAAATATTTCTAGCAGTGATTGTTCAAAGGCAGGCAACAGCCTTTCTCGCCACTGTTGGTTGCTATTAAGGGACTGAAAATGCGACTCCATTCTTTTGCCCCTGGATTTTTCTTTTTAAAAGATGCCAGTCCTTGACTCTGCACCTCGAGTACAAATAATATTTACCCAATGTGGAAACGCCATTTTTGTGCTGAAGCTCTTTTCCTTCTTGGCCAAGGCATGAAGTTTTGTTTTGCATATTTATCTGCCGACTTTGGGAAGACAAATAAATAAATAAATACAAATCAGCCTGCGGATCTGATTAACCATAAAGTGCAGCGGGGCGAATGGCAATGCCTGAACTCTTCCCGCCGTGTCAGCTGGAGTGCACACGGAGGTAACACGAGCTGTGGGGCAGGCCTCCCCATTCAGGGTTTGTAGCTCTGTCCAGATTATGGGATTAGCCTCTGTTACATATATCTACAGTTAGGAACTTGTGATCTAGTTAAACCAGATTGAAAGCCTCCCAGCAGGTGCTGGGAGTCAGGCTCCGCAGCACAAATTCTGTGCAATTGCTGTGGTAAACCTGGGGCTTGCATGGCACGGGGCTTCTGCAAGGCTCCATGCTGGAGGGGGGGGGGGAAGTAAAGTCAAAATCCCGACAAAAAACACACTTGAAGGCGGGGAAAATTAGCCACAAGTTTTCTTTTTTTCTGGCTCCTGAAAACGGAGCTGCTATCACAGAATTACAAATGCCGTTGAAACGTTAGTTTGTTATACTTTGCTGCTCCTGGCTTCGCGCACATTGTACGAACACAGCCCGCCTTTCAGAGCTAAGAAATGCTAATTCTGTGCTAGAATTTCCAGCTTGCAGAAACTGTCCTGTAAATGTCATGGGGGATTACTAAACCTACAGGAAGATTATAGCTCTGCATATGTTTAGACTCTGTTGATTTAAAACTTTATTACCTTTGATATAGCATCTCAGGAAGGAAACAACTAGCAGTGGCAGTTCAGTCCGAATGCAGATTTTGCAGGGTCGAATCCTGCCGTACAGATCTGCTTTCCAACAGCACCGCAGGTACTCCTGCAGCAACCCAGCAAGGATGCAGGAACAACACGGCACCTTGCAAATATGAACCCAGCTCCCAGATCCTGCCCTGCTCAGGCATCCAAATTTTCTCATAACCACAGCAGAGAGAGAATACAATGCACCCCAAATTATATAGCCATGGCAACTTTTTAATTGAAAAAGTAATGGCATAAGTTATACTACTATGTAGTCTCCATCCGATGGTAAGGCTGTAGAACAGCCTAAGTTAATCTGTCTGTAACGGGACCTGGGGAGAAGTGAATTCACACACTCATGTGACTGCAAATGGTTTATCACAAAAACATGCAAGTGCATAGACAGCAATTTAAGCCCAACTCAGCAAAAGATAGAGCCTGTTGCAGTCATCCTAAAGGCAGATTAAAAGCTAAAGCCTGTGGGTTTTTTTGCAAAAAAGTCTTGGAGGGGACAGCTTCCCTTTCTCCTGATGCAAAGGAAAAGCCAGGCGCAATCTGTTGGGAGCTGCCACCACCTCTTGTGCATGCCAGCCGTGGGACCAGCCGGGAAGTGGGGCGAGGAGGGCAGGCACCAGCCCGGCCATATGGGAGATGGGTTCAGGAGGTGCTCGCCTCCAGCCACAGTACGACGATTGTCCTCGGAACAGATTTACGGCAGGCCATTTCTCCCTCTTGCCCCAGCCCAAGCCCCAGAAACGCGGTGTCAGGGTTGTAACGCCTCATATATCCTAAGGAAGATAATAGTAAACTGCACCGCTCTGACCTTTCCGGGGTGTCTGCTGCTTGATTCACTCGCCGCGGCCATCCCTCGTGCTCGCAGCGGTAACCTGTGGGGATGCAGTGCAGCGGGGGCCAATCAGACCGACGAATATTGAAAAGGTTAAAGTCTATGTTTATGAGTCTATTAAATGTTTATAGTCTTTCACAGGCTATACTGGGCATTAAAATTATGATACCTCATTCTCATAACAAACACTGTAACGAGAACAGAAAATGGCAAAGCATGAAGCCATTCTCAAGGCAAAATTTGTAATGAGACCACAACAACAGCACAGTATTAATTCTCCCCTTTGAAGCAGCCAGAAGGGAAGAGATGGCACCACCACCGTGACACAGACGACACCACCACCAACAAATGGCCGCGCACAACATCCCAGTGATCCACCTCACCCAGCAGCTACATCTACATCTTCAGCACAGACCCGCAGCGCATGCTCCAGAAGAAACCTGAACAGAGACTTCAAGTTTCGTTCTGCCCTCAGAGTTGTTAAGCTAAAATGTGGAAGAAATAAAATAAAAATAAAAACCAACCTTTTTGGAGACTCTTGACAAAGAGGAGGGACACCGCTCCTGTTCCCACAGCCTGCTCAGACCACCGTAGGCTATCCATTTCACTTCTACACAGCAGCAGGGTTTACAGGCCAGTTAAATACTATGCATACGTTTGGTTTTTTTTTTTTTTTCTTTGTATCTGTTCTAAATATATCCCACCTTAATCTCGCTCTGTGTCATAACGTCCCAGGCCCTTGGTTGCACCAAGAGAGTGCTGGTTTGGTGCCCCTTGCTGACTGCAGACTTCCCAGTGATGGATGGTTCCTGGAAAGCTGATGGAAACTTGGAAAAAGTGCAGTCGGAATGGGAGTGAGCTTGCAGGAAACAAATTCAAGTCTGAAATAACCAAAGCTGGGAGGAAAGGAACCACACCAAACTGCAGAGCGAGCAGTGGGGGACTGTGGGCACACAGAAGAGCAGCCGAGTAGAGGGCAAAAGAGACCAACAGGGGGTTGTCAAATGAAAAGACAGTTGGCCAATAAGTTACACAAAGACATTTTAAGGATGGTCCCCAAAAGGGGAAGCAGTATTCTGCTTAACTAACCCTTCAGAAACAGCACAGTATGCCTGGTGACTGAGAAAACAAATGAAGAACACCTACTGCTAATCCTCAGTCAAACAGGCTTACCAACGTTCGGATGTGTTACAGAACAAATAACAACCACCCCAGTGGTGCCCTGAACCCACATATAGGATGAAGGGGAAGGGATTTACCCACCAAGCTATGGGTCTTGAAAAACTCCAAGTAGTGGTATTGTTTAAGGAAACCATCAATATGAACCCAATCATGCTAGTTTATACCAGCTCTCCATGTATCAAAACAATATATGGATAAAATCATACAAATGCAAGCATCCTTTCCTCTAAAATTCAACTTTTTACTTGCTGGGCATCATGCTTAATAAACCTCTTGCTAATGTTCAGCTTTCACAGTGGTGATCCCACTGAATTCTTTAAGGACAGGAATATTGTGGTCAATGAACTCGTAAGAAAAGTTTGAGTGCATTCAGAAATGGTAAAACCTTAAAAAACAGTATTTCACCGAATGGGAAACAACCCCGACACCTCTTCCCTAAAGATGAAGCACACGGCACAGCAGGGTCTTGCTGCCTAGGGACCTGGAGATCCGAGCAACCTCATAAGGTCTCATCCCACACCCTGTAAAACTTCTGTCACCGTGAATTGCTGTATCTGTACATAAACTCTCCTAGGAAAAAAATAAAAATAATGTCCCTTTTTGCCAGTTGTAAATGATGAAAATACCAATCCAGGAAGCAAAAATACTCCCAATGAAAAAATACCTTGTGCTCTCTTGAGCTCCTCAAAGGATGAACTTCCCTGAAGTAGTTTCTCTTTAAAAGCAGCCATGAAAATAAAACATGCAAAATCAGTAAATGGATTATGTCCTAGTATTACCTCAAAGAGATTGCTCAGGAAAATTGAACTATTTTTCCATTTTAAAATCACTTTTGATCTCATAATTGGTAATGAAAATAACAGGTCATTTAAGTAGCAGTTATTACAAGTACACGCAAGAAATAGAAACAAGACATCAAATATAACGATGCCATTGCTATTTGTTCTGTGTTCTGCTGGAGCACTAACGCTTTTTTGTTTTATAATAGAGTATTAAAAAACTATGGGCATAAACTATTCTATATGGCAAGGGATTAAATAAACAGTGTCAGCACAACGGCAAGGTTAGCATTACTTACACAGAAATGCCTGATTTAAAGCTAAGTCCCATGCCAGCCCCAGCGAGGACTGAGGTCTCGCAACGCAGGAGCAGAGGACACAGAATGAGGTGGCTGTGCGAGGAAAGACGCGTGCTGAAATGGGCTATCGCAAGGGTTACGTCATGAGTGCTTTATGAAAACCAGACGTTTTGTGAAAGAAGGTCCCCCAAGACTTCATAGTCTTCATAAGCTGGTCACAGGAATTCAACGTTATTTCTTGGCCCGCACCCGTCGTTTGCCTACTGTGTTGAAATGTCGTGAAATTTCCAATTAGAGCCAGGTTCCCCGGTGCAGCTGCCCCGCGCGAGGCGGCTCCGTGGGTGGCAGCCCGGCACCGCGATGACAAGCCCCGATTGCCCTTTGGGGCAGCAGAAATGCCTCGGGCTCTGCCAAAGCCAGCGAGGAGGAAGAGGGGACCCAGAGGGAGGAAAGCAGGAGCACCACAGCCTGCGAGATGGGAGGTTTCCCAGAGGGCAGCCTCCCCACAAGAAATAAAAATGAGGAAAACCTTTAATTGGGGCAGGGGATGTTGCGGAAGGGCAGTGGGAATTTTAGAAGGGAAAATAAAATCCCAGAGTTTTTCCAAATGGCTTGTTGAAAACAAGCAAAATTACTGCTCCTTCCTATGCTCAAAGGAGAGTATTTGCACTCAGTTCTATAGCACAAATATTTTTTTCTGAAAACCTATTTTAGGGTCTCTGAGCTCTTCCACAGAGAAAGCAGGCTGACCATTAATTTTTGCCATCCTTTTTGAGGCTGAAAGTATTAACATAACATGTTCCTATAGCAAATCTGCAAATATACCGGCATGAATCAAAGCAATAAAGAGAATACAGTGGGGTCCTAAAAGGAAGAGCTGCCGAACTGAGCCGACAAGCTTATGATTAGACAAAAATTGTACTTTCTTAACAGTGCTTAACATCTATGCAATGCATCTGAGCAATATATTGTGCAAACATCTGGTGTTCCAGTGGCAAGATGGATCACGTGGATGTGTGATCAAATATTCCGAGTCTCAGAGCTCTTCCGTCGGAGACGCATGGTCACACAGCAAACGCGCATATTTCTCTTGCTCTCGCTGCTGATCTATTGATTTTGAACTGCTCTGATTCCCCCTGTGTCTGCCTGTAGATGCAGAAGAGATGAAGCAACTGGGAAATCAGCAAAGCAGCAAGCTGAGCAGTACAAATTGGTAAAAATTATTTAATACTGGGAAGCTGATCTACTCACCCCCTGGTAATACTGTCAATTAAGTGTTTGAAATTAATATTAATTATCAATAATGAATTGTTTGCAAGTGTAATAATGAATAGAGAAAATAAGAAGAAACACAGCACATTTACGATGCAAAACTGTTGGCTGTCAGTGAATATATCCTCTGAAATCTGTTTTGGTTCCATTAAGAAGTACATTCATAATTATATTTTCTTAGTATTTGAGTTGCAAATCAGCCTAGACAGATTAGTGAGTGCCATAACACAAATGTATACACTGAAATTCTGTCTGATCCACAAAGTTATATTCATTTAAAAAAAAAAAAAATCAGAAAAAAACCCCCACAGGGATGCTCAGCAAGAGCAGTCTTCTTTGGAAAAGAGGAAACCAGCAGCAGTTGGAAAATATTTTAACAAGAGAAGCACACACTGGAATATCACTCCCAGCCCGTGCTGATGCCTATCAACAGATCGCAATAACTTTCTTCTCACATCAGGAAAAAAAAAAATAGGCTAAAATGAAAAGGTAACCACATCTACAAGCACAGAAATCTTAATCTCTGATACATAATTTACAATTAGATTTTCTTTTTTCTTTTTTTTCTTAAATTCTTGCCTAATTTAATTTCTGCACCCAAATTTGGGGACTTGAAGGTTTCTAGTACAAATTACTGGAGTTCTGCTCTGGGACCATGGGAAGCAGAGTGAGGGTTGGGGATTACATCTTTTAAGCCCTCAGGCTCTTACTTGTGTAACGCCACGAGGGGCATTACAAGCCGGAGAGTGAAAGCAAGTTCCTGCCTGAAACACAAGTTCCCCAGCCCTTGGAGAGGATAAGCACACTGCAGACCTTGGCTTTATCAGCCTCCTCTGTCTGAGGTACTGCTTTTTCTTCCGTTCTAGTAATGCTGGTTTATACTTTAACTTCATGATTAAAAGGACAGAAGCCTTAAAAAATGGAAAAAAAAAATCTGCTGCATCCAGATGAAGTTTTGGAGAAGATGCTCAATGGCAAATACTTTCAGTATTGGTAAAATAGCACAACTACTTAAACACAAGTGCAATTCTGTGCTTCTCCATCAGCCTGCAGGAAATGCATTCCCCTTGGTATCATGTCTGCTAGAGGGAACTTTCTCCCTCGCCGCTAAAGCTAATTATATCATCAGACCATATAGTGTATCACATGCTTTTGTTTTGTTTTGATTCACCCTTTCAATGAAACTATTACAGAGCATCAAAAGGCAAGTAAGTATTAAAACCAAAGGACATAATTTGTACCCCAAAAATAGGAATGCAAAATGGTTCGGAATGCAGCTGTTGGTAGCGAAACAGCATGTGCTAGTTCCCACTGAAGCCACTTTGGGAAGCAGAAGCTTCAGACAGAACTCAGTTTGCACCATCCTTTGAAATTGAGGAAAATAATTCTAAATAATATAGGCCCTTGGACATTAACTTTTTTTTTTTTTTTAATAAATTAATTGTAGTTTTATTTCTGAGTCCAAGCCTTCTGCAGCTCACATCACTCCTCAAGGGGGAGGAGTGTAGACATTCAGCTGGTGTAAATGGTGTAAACTGGAACTGGAGCCATTTATGCTTAATGCAGGTCTGTTCCAGAGTACTGCTCCAGATCATCTGAATCCCTTCTCATTCAGTAGAGGGGCTGTCTGAATGTCATTCACGTTGCCCTTTATTTTTATCCATTAGACAAACAAAATGAATGATCACATTTATGCTGCGGACAGAAAGCAGACCCCACAGGCTATATGTTGTGAAAAGAACTCTTTCTACAGAGCAAGATAATGCTTGAAAAGGTGAATGAAAAGATTTCAGTAAGGAGGAAAATGTCCCTGTAAGACCCTTCCTAATTCTGAGCTCTTCAGTAACGTCAGCCTCGCTAATCCATACCTAGCTGTGAGTTCGAATGAAAAATTCATTAACTTTGTGTCCTTTAATTTATTAGGTGTAGCAACACTCCTCATCAGTGGAAGGACTGAAAGGAGGAGACAATCAGTGCTCTTTAATGCTTTTTTGCAGATCTAGGGCTCACAAAGGGAAAGGACCCGTTTGTGAGAAATTACGCTCGCCTAATTAGAATAGCTGCTGTTTACTTCTCGCAGGCGTGCCGAAGCCATCCAAAGTAAAATGTAAAATCTGCCAGCAAAGACCTGAATTGGCCGTGGCTAAAACCATGCCAGGACCAGACAAGAGCGGTGGTACCACAGCAACCATTTCATTCCACAGTGCTACATGGAAAGGGAACACATTAGGAGCACAGATAACAAAGTCTTTTATAGAGAAAATTAAAACTGGAATCTGGACTGGCTGCACTGCAGCAGGACTGGATGCTGGTTTACTTCCACTATGCCAAAACCTGCTCAATGACTCTCATACTCACGCTATGGCTTTCTATAGAGCTTTTCACGCTAACTGCATAGGAAAGCTGAGTTTGGGTGCAGGAAGCAAGAGCAAGAAATGCGAAGGATTTTTCTCTCAGAGCGCTGCCTCTCTCCAGGGGCTCGGGGCTTCCATCCCAGCCCCTCTGCCCGGGAACCTGGGGACAACAAACCGCTCCTGTCTTTTTCATAGGGCTGGTGTTTCAGTTTTATTCACAGCAACACAATATTTTGTCCTTACATGACCCTCCCCGGTGTCCCTTCCCTCCCTCTTTGGAAAAGGAGAAATAATTATCCTTATTTTGTGCCAGGAAACACAGATAGCGAGTGGGGTGACATGGACTGCAGCCAGGGCAGAGCCAGAAGCAGAGCCCTGCCTCCAGCCTGCCAGAACCAGGACCCATTAACATTAATGCTTAATTAGTGTTTACATTTTCAAAGCAAAATGTAAACACGTATCTGCACCAGCCAATACCAGCTGTGATGGGACAGCGATGTTATCCAAAAGCAATTTCTCTCCTTTCACAGGGGGCATCTCCAGTAGGTAGGACCACAAAGCAGGATCTGAATCGCGACATTCGTATTGTGCGTTCACAAAGCACAGCAGCAGGGTCGTATCACCAGTTACAAACTATGACCAGCAACTATTTAGACTGACAAATAAAGACTAAGTAATGTAGTAGGAAAAAAAATACACACAACAAAATCTCCAAAACCCTTCCAAGGATCCTGCAGCAAGTCATATATGATTTCAATTATGGAAATATAAACTGTCTTGATAGCCATATGGATAAACTCTTTGAAGAAGCAAATTATTAATACCAGAATTAATTGTTCTTTGGAACACCAGAAAACTCCGAACAGCTGTAAAAAATGTTCACAATGAAATCTGAGTCTAGTTGAGGTTAATCTGGGTTTAAATTTCTTTACAGATATTAAAATGGAGTTCAGTTGAGCCAGAAGTCCATGAAATCAGCTTGTTTCTCATGCCTCTATCTTGCTCACAAAAGCAATACAGATTCTCTGGCTTTTAGCCCTCCACCCCCAAAACTCCTGCCCTCTTTACCAAAATGCCCAGGACTTCCCTCTTTTGCCACTGGTACCTCCTGGAGGCTGGCTGCCAACACGCCTCGCTCCTTGTGGTCCAAGCTCTCCCACTGCAGGGATCATGTAGATAAGCAGCTGAAAAAGAAAGTCACACAGCCAAGGATTTTCTGCTGCAATTACTGAAAAAAATAAATCCGCAAATATTCTGTCACCGATATTTCTGAAACCTCTGTCACATGGGTGCTCGTATAGCAACTGTTCATGGCTTCATGGGGGATGGATGTGATAGCGAAAGGCTACCCTGTGTCCATCTTTCACCAAGTGCTTTTGTTGGTTTTTGTTTTTAAATATTGAGAATTAGGGAAGGCTTAACATCACCAAAAAATGGAGGGGAAAAAAAAAAAAGTCTCCCTTCTCCAAAGACACTCCTGGAAGGAAATGTTAGGGGCTGTAGGAGAGCAAGTTTCTTGAGCAGCAGAGCTGAAGCAAGGCAATTCTTCTGGAGGGGGAGCTGCACGGTCACCTATTCCTCACCAACCACGTGCCATGAGGAAAACCAAACGTACGTGTTGATTTTGCTGAGGGTGTGTGTGTGGTGTGTGTGTGGTGTGTGTGTGGTGTGTGTGTGGTGTGTGTGTGGTGTGTGTGTAAAATCAGTATTGAGAACCAGGAAGGCCAATGCAGAAAAAAAATATAGTCAGCAGTTAATTACTGACATATGGCCATCGGTGCTCACCTACAACATCCATCCAGTGATGGGCTATACATATATAAGGTGCAGTTTCTTCAAGGAGGGAGACTTAAAAAATATCTGACATGGCATCATCTCTGAGGTCAAAGACAGCTATCCCATAGTGTTACCTAAATGGTGCATAACCTAAAACTGTAAAAACTAATCTGGTTGCTTGGCAAGAACAAGAGATCATTCAGGCTCAAGTGAGCAGCAGCACAGGAAGAAAACTGGCAAGAGACTATAAGCTATACTAAGAAAAGTAAATAACACAGTAATATCTTTATTTCTTCTTATTGTATGGTGGAATTCCAATTTTGGTACTGTGACAAGGAAACATCTGAAAGCAAAGGCACTGGGGAATACAGCCGTTGTCACCTCGGCTTACATAGTCAGCTATAGCGACTTTTCTTCAAGCGTAGCCATAAATATCTCTACTCTAGAGGAATTCCCCATGCAATTAAGAACATATTCATGACTCCAATCTATGCCCAGTCTTTCTTTGACTTCTCCCACAGCCTAAACCCTGCTGACCTCTTGGGGCAAGGAGTTCCACATGTTACATGGCACATACATAATTATGTGTTAGCTTCAAAAAATGTCTTGTGATGCTTTCACATTCATCGCCTTTCACTTTCCCTGAGTTTCATCATTGTTAAACAAGAGACTAATTAAATAAAATGATTTTAGAAATTCTTACCAGTCGTAAGCCTCCCTGGAAGTGAAACGAGCTCAGTTATAGAAGATTTCCCTCCCAAAGACAAGAAACTGTCCACAGGGTCCCTACATCAGTCTGTATCCCTGAAAGCAGGACACTTGAGAGCGAAGGTGTAGAACTGTCCCCTCAGCCAGCAAGGTCACCCTTATCACCAGCTCATGTGTCAGTATGTGCCATGGCTCCCGGTAAAGCATAAGTCATGGGAATCACAACACAAATACCCTATGTATGATTTTCAACAGCACTTGTATTCTTCTCTAAAAGCTTGTATTGGAATCCAGTTGGGTGATTGTCCCCTGAGCGAGGACCACGTCTGACACAGAGCACGTTGCGTTCTGTCACTGACGTGTGGGAATAACCAGGCTGGCTAAAAACCACAAAGTAAGGATTTGCAAAGGTTTCCTCAGTGAAACACAAAAGAGCTAACAGCTTAGGAGAACAAGACGACGCGCAAATACAGTCATCTTCCGCCTGTGAGGAAAGCTTCTGAAAACCTACATAGCCGTAGCAAAGCTTTTTGGAGGTTTATTGCTCCTTGCAGATCTTGCCAGATTACTACGGGTCCGATGTCAGTCTTGCTATAGAATTTACTCTTCTGGATGGCTTTCTCAAATATCATTTATTCTGCAGCATCCCACAGCCCTGAGGCTGGGCGATAAGTGTGTTGCACAAAGCAGGTCTCTCCCAAAGAGGTGACACCACGGAAGCTTCTCAGTAACCTGGATGTTGTCCCTGCCAGGGACTCTGCGCTTTGGAAGTAACAGCTTCCAATTACAGGGGGGTGGTGCCATCTGAAGCACTTATCTGCATGCCACATCGAGCTCCAGAGGCAGGTTGTGCGTTTGTGAGGGCACGAAGGTTGAAAATTATTTATTAAGAAACATAACTTTGCAAAGGCTTAGCTAGACACCTTTGATGTCTCTGAAGAGCACTGCCTAAGCTCATTTTTGGAATAAAGTAGCTAGCTCAATGATATCTTCATTTCTTGAAGACAGTTGTTCAGTCTCTTTTCTATACTGTATGTTCCACATTAAGTCATTATCTATGCTGTTCACTCCATTAATTCTGCTAGTTTTATTAGCAAAGTTCTGCTGCCTGGTCCTGTAGCAGTGACAAGCATTTCTAAAAGCTAATCTGACAGATAATGACTCCATTAAGTGTTGAATACTAATTGGTTTACATCAGGGGCCTGAAATTAATTGATGTAAATAAATTAGCACCTGAGCATGCATCACCCCAGCTTTGGATTTTCCTAAATACCAATGATTTTTAAAGCTTGTATCTTCAGCAAAACGCAACGGAATATAAACAGACAGGATGAGTAATTAAAATGTGGCAACAAAATAAGACTATCAAGATGAGCTTAACAAAGATTGTTTACCTATTGATGGAAAGGATAGTGCCTGCCTGTACAGTCTGTTTACACTGCTCTGACTTGTACAAAAGATACTTTTCTGACAGCTTCCAAAAGATATAATTATCATTATTATTAATAACAGTGAAACTGACCCCACACCATTGCTAAGATTTAGCAAAGTTAGGTGAAGCACAGTGAATGCATGCTATTAATCACAACAAACACCTCCCTCCCTTGAAAGTCAAGCCTTCGATTATTAATTCAGGGAATTAGTAAAAGTTATTTTGTTTTAAAAGGATAAAAACTCATTATAGCGGAGATTTGTCACTGGAATGACACAAATAATGAGTAATTTCTAATGCTTAACTGTGCAGAGACATCGGGGAGCAAGAATGTGTGTTAAGGGCATTTCTAGAGCAGCCAATAGGTTAAAAGACGCCAACAAATACGCTCCACTTTTATAGAGAGATTTACTACATTTATTTTCACCTCTATAAGGAAAATAAAATCCAATATGAAGCAATAAAAACCTGAGAAAATACACATGTCTTGGGAAAGCAGATGTGGTTTGGAGCAGGAAAGTGCATTAAGCTGAGGGCGACACCTGGGCAGTGCCGGCCACCGTGTGGGCATACGGCTCCGCCACCCCGGGGGGCTCTCCCCTGCGGTGCGGTTGTGGTGGGGAGTGGGGGGACAGCCACTGAGGCTGATCGAGAGACACCCATTAACTTCGGCTTTGGATCAACTTTCTAATTACTCACCCAGATTTCAGATTGGATACGCAGATTACTTTACATGCACCAAAGAGCACTTTGTTTCGACAGCTATCACCACTGTGAAAGTATTAACTGACTTCAAGTTAGCTTGTAAAGGATGCAGTCAGAGCTTCTGGGGGCTGGCATCATCTTCCTAAGGGAATTAGGAAACACGAGATTACCAGGAAGAAATCTGCTGAGAAAATTTGTGAGGAACCTGAAGAGAGATCTCTTCAGATATCCAAAAGGCTTTTCTATGATAAGCCACGGCATCCCCACTCCTGCACCTCCACCCCAGCCCTACCACCTGCCCCTCTCCTGAACAGGGAAACCCTTTGGGCAGAGTTTTGCCAAGACATTAGGATGTTGTCAAGTGCTATCTCACCTGTGCTAAGCAAAGCAGGGGGTGGCCGGCAGGCACATGTGCTTGGGAAGCTCAGGCCAGGAGCGCTCGTGTCCACGCGACGCAGCATCACCAACAGAGTAGCACCGGGGATGTGGCTGGGGCTGACGTCTACCTCACAGCAGCCTACGGGCAAAAGGGCTTGTAACAGGTTCCTCACATGCTGACAGAGCCAGACTGCAAGGAGCAGGGGAAAAAAGACCTCTGGAAAGCAGCTGTAACAGAACCAGCCTTCCTTGACTGTGACACCCCTCAAGATTCCTTGTTTCAGAGCTATTAACCACTTTGAGTAATAAAGGTAAAAAATGAGAGTGTTAATAACTGTGAAGAAATATAGGAATGAGTATCCTTTGCCACTTACAATAATACAACTAAAATATACCTGTGAGTGATTAAGCAGCTTTTAAGCATTGCCTGAAGCTAAATAATAAGTCAGAAACATTTTGTAATATCATGTTTTCTGGCACATGCCTCCTTTAGAAGTGTTCACCCGAGAGTGGTGGAAAGCACCAGACAACTCCTATAAGCATTCAGATACTGGGCCCAAACTGTTCCTTCAGTTTACACCTTTTACATACATAATGAGCTTTTCCCCACATAATGAAGCGGCAGAGCCCACCGGCTCCAAGGCAATTCCTTGGGCTGCAGAGAGGACAGCCTTGCGCAGGCGTGAGGAGGCACGATGGGGCCCATCCTCTTCTCAGAGCATTGCCAGAGCAGCCCTGACTTCTCCTGTACACAGATTCTGATTCAGCCACCATCAGAGCAACGCTGGAAATTAGCCAGGAACTAAATGGTGAAAATTAATTACAGAAATAAAACTTCCATGGCTTTCTCCTATTATCAGCATTTAAGAGCAATGGACAACAGAGCTATCAGCCAGCGTGACGGACAGCAGAGCTTAAAGTGAGCTGTTTTCTAGAAGTCACTGTACATACGCTTAATGAGAATTCAAAAGACGTAATGAATTAGGATTGCCCTGTTGGGCACCGAGCATTTCCTCATTAAATTCTAATGAAGCAGGAAGAGCATTAGGTTTGCTCACCCAGTGTACTTCTCCCCTATTTTGGTTATGTTCAGATGCTTTTAGCTGGTCCTCATCATCTTCCTGACAAAGATGTATGCTGAAAGAACATGTTTGTTATGAATGGAAGAAATACGAATACTTGAAGACAGAAAAGTCAGCAGCAAAACTCTGTGCAATAACAGTTGGAAGAATTTTTGCTGCACCATACAGAACCCATATTGCCCGAAATGGCAAGTTGTTTTTGTCTTCAGAAATTATAGGATGAGATGAAATGTTGTCTAGCAATAAGATTACGGCAAATGATGATGTCATCTCACTTGATTACCATTTTTAGGAAAGAAAGGACTAACTCCTGAAAACAGCCAGCGCACAGTGGCAGCCCTTTCACCATCGCTCAATGAGAGGCCTTCACAGGGACAAATCCAAATGGCTCGCTACAGAACCGATGGCAAGTGTGTGGTAGCACTGCCAAAAACAGCACAGGAGAAACAGTCCGTCTTTCCCTACAGTCAGTAATACCACTTTTCCCAGTCATTTTGTGCACATAAGCAATCACAAAGTAAGAAACACATAGTAGGTAGCTGGAGCAAAGGGTTTCCATCCATGAGGAAGGTGATTACGGGCTGCAGCTGCACAGGGCAGTGATGGGTCACTCTGGTTGTTGATGCCTTTAAACATTTGGAACGTTCCTAACGTCCTGCCTCCCTTAACAAAGGGCTTCAGAAGTGTTTTGCCAGAGATACAACAGGAAAAAAAAAAAAAAAAAAAAAAGAAGAAAGGAAAAAAAAAAAGGAAAGGAAAGAAAAGAAAATCACTGATAAAATTTTCACTGCTGAGCACAGCTGGTGGATACCTTCCAGTCTTATATTAGCAGTCCTGCTGCTTGTTTTCCTCACTGGATGATAATGATAAAACATTAAAAGCACCAGCTCCTTCAAGAACTGCTTCAGGCAAGACTGTGGCGCTGCCCAAATAGTGGCACAGGGCTTGGCCACACAGAGCCTGTAGCAGGCAGCCCCACCAGAACCCCGCCGTCACTGAGCACCTCCCTGTTTGGTGCTCTTCATAAGGAAGTCAAGCAGCAGAGAGGAACAGATGCTCCTGCAGCTTTGGGAACTGTTATCTCTGCATCCCGAGTCACTGAGGACTTAAGTGTGTGGTTATTATGAAGAGTATGCAAGTGCAAAAAAATCCGTGCTGCCATTACGTTAAGAAATGATTTCAGGAAGGCAATATGAAGTTGGAGGTTTTAAAGGAAAACATGAAAGCAGCTGCAAGAAAACCACAACTTCTCCACATTTCTTCCAGTATTACAGCACACTGGAAATTAACTGGGGGCAGCCAGACATTTGCAGGCAGGCCTACCTCTGTGCCACCTGCAGCTGGCTTGGCAGCAGCTGCCCATGCAGCCCCCAGCACCTCAGCACACCTCCCTTCATTGCTGCCTCCCATGCCGAAATAAAGGGGATTACAGCACTTTGTGTTCTCATTGGCTGCTGGCAAGGCAGCCAAAGCAATTAGGCCGCTATGGTAATTTTATGGTGCTTATAAAATTCATTACTAGCCAATTAATTAAATCTTGTCACTATTATTATTATTATCTTTTAATGTCTTTTCTGCTCAGGTCTGTTTTTTTTTGTCCTTTTGCTTTACCTTTTTTATTTACTTCCTCACAGACGCAGCCCCAACTTTGCACTCCAACTTGGCCAGGAAGAGACGGCTTTTAGGGCTCCGCTTTGCTGCTCACAATGAGTGTGGAGCAGCAACAGCCAAAAAAGCAGAGTGGATCCGGAGAGCAAAAGCAACCTGGGCAGAGCTGGCACAAATTTTTACCATGGGAAGCATCACCTCCAGCATCAGAGCCAGGGACACTGATTTGTGCCAGCAAGAGGAAAGCCCTCCTGGAGATGCTCATCTTCTGCAGAATGGGCCAAGCATACCCAAAGGGCTCCAAAACAGGTTTCTGAGCATCTTTCAGGCGTGATTTATCTCCAGCTGACCATTCTCGGCAATGTACACTCGTCCAATTTCTGGAAGGAAAACCAAACTTTTTAAACAAAGCCCCTCTTGCATGTTCTAGGTCAAGTTCTTGTTTTTCTCAGATACCTGTGATGCTTCAAAGCAGTGCCTTTTTTTTTTTTTTTTTAAACTGACAAAACAGATAAAACCTGTGAAATGGAATCTTCCCAAAGAGGTGATTTTTAGCGAACTGTTGTAATTCAGAGGTTAGGAACCAGACCACTTGTTCCTTGTGGACACCAGCCAGCTTTTTTCTTTTTGTTTGCATGTTTGTATTTTAACTCTGTATTGGGAATAATCTCTGAGAGACAGTTTTGTAATATTTTACATTAGTTTAAGACCGAAGTGTATTTTATTTGTACACGTGCCAGGATTTTGAAGTCTCCCTCCCAGGTTCCTGTCCTCTTTTCAAACATCTCCCGAGACTCCTTTGATGCTCCTAGCATGAGAGATCCCACACCCCACAACGCAAGAGATTGTCTGAATTGGAAACTTTCCCAGAACAAGTTTGCTGGGTAAGGGGGGCTCTGGTTGCGATGAAATACAGCTTAGTCCACAGGGTCTTACCTTCAGTACTTTCAGGCCGTTGTCTCAGACGGTGTTAACCAGTGCCATGCCAGATGTGGTCCTCTCTCCTGCACAGAGGCCGGAGGACTTACTCACTTCCAAGAGGGGCTGGAGGACATGCTCATGTCCCACAGAGGCCGGAGAACTTTGCTCCTGTCCCACACCAGCCTTGATGTTACCGAGCCGGGGTTGCACAGCCCCGGTGCAGCATCGCCACCTGCAGCGCGGCCGCCAGCACTGCACCGATAAAAAAATCACGGTAAGAGCACTTGTTAAATGTGCGGACAACACACAAGCTCCACATCAGCTGTACGTAACGTTATTTAGGTTGGGTTTCGAGCTTTAAAACTCACTGCTTGCTCAAACTTTCATCGGGCCCCAAAGTTTGGTTTAGGTTTTGCTTTTCAGTACTTCAGGCAGGCCAGTAGCCACTGCACAGTACCACTTGCTATAAATTCAGGCCACATTTCTCAGCACAGAAATCCAGTGAGCTTATAATGCATTTTGTTTGCTGTGCCCCCGAGCTGCACAGAGCCCTAGAGAAACCCGATAGGATTTCCCCCAGGCTGCAGGAAACTCCAGCCTAACTCTCCTGCACACACTTCCTACCAAACAAACCAGTTATAAACTAGTTTTGGAAGTGCATCCCCAGCACCTGAGGTGTTACATCTCACCTGTGCTGCAGCCATCGTGTCACTGAAGCCAAAGAATGCAAAGCGGCCTCATAACATGGCAGGGAAAAAAGGTGAAACCAATCATTAAAATGGACTAGGTGGAAAAATCATATTGGAAAAAAAAAAAAAAAAAAAAAAAAAAAAACAGCATTTGGACACCATAAGCCTGATTCAACTCATACACAAGTCATCAAAGCACTTAACACTTAAATAAACAACTTGCCTGTGTCCTGGCTCTGAGACATGCCAGCAATATGGTTTTGGAAGAAAATGATCAGGAGGGTTAAAAAAAATATATCTGTCCTTATAGGTGGAGGCTCAGCACCCAAAACACACCTCACCTGCTGGGCCTCCGTGGCCTGGGGAGGAAACAGAAAGCAATGGGCTTTCTTTTTATCAGCTTTTAATTCTTAAATTTGCATGGGGAGCAGAAAATGAAAACTTGGTTCTATGGTGCCTTTTTCTCTGTAAGGCAACTTTACGAATCCTTCCCTGTTCTCTGACAAACGCTGCTGAGTCTTACAGGGATGAGAACAGCAACACGAACGCTCCTCCAGCAGCGCGTCCAGGAGGGGAAGGTGTCTGCGCAGGAGGGCAAGTGCTACCTTTAACTCAATATCGCTGGTGGTAAGATCTGATAAATCACTGTTATGTGTCATTTTAAGGGTGAGTTAAGGGGCCACGAGGCTGTTAAGGCATAAAGCACAGAACTGTTGCTGCTTAATAACAAAGTCATCCTTTCGGCTGAAGTCATTTTAATATAGTGCGTTGTTAACTCAGAAAATCATTTGTCTTCACAAGTGATGACCTTTCTATTCTATTAAGTCTTCATTGTTTCTAACTTTCTTCAAGATTAAAGCTCCATCGTATTTAAATAGACAAAAATTGCCCAAAGGTTATTGCCTTCACATTTGGCTGCTTTAGGTGACTGATAACATTTTAACCTATTGCTACATACACATTAGGACTTTATTGCCCTACATTAGTTGAGAAATAAAATTTTTTAGGAACCCAAACTGAGCCCTGACTTACGTTAACTCTCCCTTGTACCAGCACAGTTGATTGGCAGCCGAATGCACCGGGAAGTTCATGGAAGGAAAAATCTGCCTGGCGGTCAGCAGTGTGCCCACAGGACAGCTCCAGTCCTGGCCTGGTTCACCTTCAGGGAACGCCACAGCCATGATTGCCTTCATCCTTCATTTTGTGATACTGAACTGCACCAAAGGTGGTAATACAATAAGCCTTCACTGTTATAGCGGAAAAATTAAATTTGCTGTTATTATGCCTTCACACAAATCCTCATGGAAGAGTTAGCTTTTATTTGCATTAAGCAACTATATTTCATATTGCACTGTTTAATACCAATGTCTTTAGAGGTCATCAAACTCAACAGTTAAAAAAATTAATCTGAGAATTTACAGCAGTTAAATACAGCTAAATAATTAATGATGAGGAAATTGAACTTCCCGTTGAGATTGGATTAGGAGCCAATGTGGGACACCACTGCTGTAGAGCCCGTTTCCCTGGGGAACCTCCCAGCCAAAATCAGCCGCCTTATTGCTTTCCATATCACTAATAAAATATGAAAGCAGAGAATACAATAAGATTTTCATATCATATTAATGACCTTCAGAATGCAATCAGACTAGCAGCTCTCACTGAGCAATTTGCTAACATAATATAAAATCGTTAAGATGATATGAAGGTCACTCAGACAGTATAAAAATTAGTGTAATGACAGCAACTAACCTAGGCCTTTCAGCAGCAGGAACAATTAACTTGCAACTTCAGTTTTGCAACTCATACCTTGTATGCACGTGGCAGGCACGATACCAGCAGGAAGCAACGGGGTGTCTTGGGCTTGGAGGACTTCACCTCCGCAGGCTTTCAACTTGGCCGGCTCCGACCCAGGGATCACAGGCACCTCGCTCCGGTCCTCAACCAGCTCAGTGCCAGGGCATAAAGACAGAATGAAAGAGGAGGAGGAGGGAGCAAATACAAGAGCTGAGATTGGTTTTAGCTCCCGTTTCTCCTTCTGCAAAACTGGAGAAACACTTCTAATCAGTCCTGTCATGCAGACCAGGTGCCTCGAACTCCTGGGAGGGACAGCGCTGCAGCAACGTAACAGAGCCTTTGAAAGGAGGAGATGGACACCTCTCACTGGGGAAAGCTTTGATATAAGGGCATTTATGGGAAACAAGAGAACAATGGTACTTTTAATGGAACCACGTACTTAAAAATATTTTGAAATTATGTTAATAATTTTCTTCCTGAATAAACCAGTGTGTTTAGACTCCATTTTGATTAGCCTAAACATAAGAAATGGAAAAGTTTCTGTGAATCTCTTCTAAATACATCAAATCAGAGCTTTATTTCCACAAACAGGGCTTTTACACGGGTACTTTAGTATTTTGACAGGCAAATACAGCGGGAAGTCATTCTTCAGCTGCACAACGTGGAAGAGGGGTATCTCTTCTTGGAGACTCATTTTACGTTATAAGTCAAAGCCCTTTTATATTCATTTTATACATGAATTGATTGGTATTTAATTAACCTACACTTTATGCCATAGTCAATCTTTAATTAAATGAATCCTTAAGCATAGAATTTAAAGCGTTACCAGAATGGCTTAAAGTGCAGAATGCGTTTTTATGTTTTCCTCATAAACAAGAAACCAGGAAAGCAGCAAATAGCTGTTCAAAAGCGGGAGTCTCCTCAGTCAAGGGCAAAATTTGTTGCAGGGAAGACACCCACCTAAAGCAGGAGACATCTGAACATTTCCCTTTCAGAATGTAGAGTTATGTAGATGTTACCAAAAACTTCCTACAAATTAGTTATTAATTCTAATGTCTTAAGTAGCTAAATACTGTCCAAAAGGTTGAGATGCTGATGGGCTCACGTGCATTTATTTGCACACTGACTTCCCACCTCCAATACAAACGCCTATTTGTATTATTGAGAGACTGTCCCAGGGACAGGGTAACCCTTTTCCTCCCCAGAACAACAACTGTATAGCTATTATCAATGCAACTATTACCAGTGACTGAGTATTTTCACATTTGTAACCTGCTGTGGATAAGGAAGGGTGCCAGGCTGCTGGGGGGGCTATGGATGTGGCCAAACCGGCAGGCAGGCAGCTCTGGAGGAGCCCCCACACTTGGTCAGGTCCCTGGCCCCAGCAGTCGTCATAGCTGAAATTTTGAACAAGTGATCAAATGAAGGATTTACAGATTTGGGCAAGCAGAATGGGACACAAACAGGATAAAAACTACAGGAAAAGCCATTATTTAAATCTATGTTGTTAATAAAATTTACAGTTATTCAGAAGGAGTCAGTCTCCAAATCTCGTTTGCTTTTCAGTATGAATTTTGCTCATTGCACTGTACAATAAAAATAAATGAGCTAATCTGCTCTGTGACGGGGTCCAAGGTTTCAAGGATTATCCTTTAAATATTTCTTCCCTTACCGTTTGTGTTTTCTGAATATTATCACCTCTTGCAATAAATTATGCCTAAAGAGAAATGTTTGCAGCTATATCAGAGGCCAGATATGAACACCTGATTTAGGAGGTCTGACATTAAAAGAAAAGCTGCCACTAGGTACATAGATATGTGTATTTTTTGTCTGACCTGCATCAGTTGGGCTTGGCCTGTCTGAAGGTGAGGCTGTGAACACTCGGGTGGCAAGCTGGGGGTGGGAGGAAGGGGCAGGAGGGAGCTGGGAGGTTTTGGGTGCATCTAGCTGCTCAATAGTCCTTTCATTCAATGAGTCACAATGCTGCCATCAAAGAGAATTGGGTTTTGTTCTTGTTTTGTTTTTTAGGAACTTTAAAAACCACCCAGCAACAAGAGACCTATTACAGTGTCATATCTGTTGCTGTATCAGTCTTGCTAGCTAGATATATATACACACTCAAAGCCACTTCAAAATGATGCCATCAAATTATCAAATTTTCATTTTTTCCATCCTCTGCCCCATCTAGAGTATAAAACGATATACCACCTCTAACTCAAATACCTCATTCAACCTGAAGTTTTTCCACCTCTGAGACAAGGGTGCAATAAGAACAAGCAATGCCTATGCTCCAGGTACTGCACTGCAGAGCAATGTGGCTGCTGCCACAGGGCTGCATTCCACTTTCCTGGCTCTCCTGCTATCCCAGCTGCCTAAAACCCAGAAAATTACATGTGATGTCATAAAATCAATGCTTTATCATGTAATGATGCAATAATGCTGCACGTGCCAGTTGCACAGCCCTCGGTTTCAAGTCTGCTCACAGGAATGATTTCTGTTGACCAAAGAACAGCACCTATATGATGGAGAACCCGGAAAAGTAAGTCACAACAATTTGCTAAGAGTGCTTATAGATGAAAGTTTTCACTTAGGAAATTAAAACCTGCTTTTTCTAACAGGAAAGAAAGAAAATAGGTATGTTCACATGCTGTGCCTAGTCTTTCAGTAAATTAACTCCACTAGAAAGTAAACAATTTGTATGTGCATACAGCAGTATGACTGTATTTCCTCAGTAAAGGGAGGAGATGGAGACATGAAAAGGCCAAGACAACGCTAATGAGCTTCGGTCGGGTCCAAAAAGGACTTACAATACGCTGTTATCTTACAGAAAGAAATGTGTAAGAGTTTCAGAAGAGATGAGATAGCTTTTCATCCATCTGAGGCTGCGTGCCTGTCTGCTAGGACCTTCCTACTATTCTGTTAATAAACTGAATCAGAGAATCCTAGAACGGCTTGGGTTGGAAGGGACCTGAAAGGCCAAAAACGACAGAAGTCTTCCGAGCCCAAGAGCTAAGTTACAGTCCACTGTTTGTTTGTTTGTTTTCCCAGATATTATGAGGAAGTTTATGAATGGGACCCAGACAATGAGAACCTGGACAAAGCAGCAAAGGAAGAAGTAGACAGAAGCACAAAGAAGGAACCAGACTTCTTAGACACAGGCAGTAATTCACCCCCTGCAGCCGAGAGAGATTCTTCTGAAGGGCTAACCACACAGCAGGGAACCACAGGAAAAAAATCATGTAACACATCAAATCTCTAACATACTATAGTCTTGATAACATATATATATATATACACACACATATATTAGAAATAGGAAGAATCCTGACTTTCTCAGAGTCCAGAATAACTGTTGCAAAGCTCTGTGAAAACAATATAGGTTTGGGCCATGTAAGACAGAGTATGTTCCGCATACACATTTCCTACAATAATCTGTACAAAATGCCACCTCCTTTCCCCATTTTATTTTATTTTACCATTACCCAATACAATACAAATCCCAGCATCTTCTCCCCCTGGGCTGCAGTTACCTTGGGGGTAAACTGACTCAAAACAACACAAATAAGAACGCATTGAATTTATTTTGGCAGCAATGCTGACATTTTATATAAACTTGGCCTTTTTCCACTCTAGCTTTGTTAACAACCTATTTTTTATTACCATTCTAATAGTTCTGAAAATAATGTAATTAGGAAATACAACTTGAAGCATGGAAGCAGAGAAATTAATGTAAATAAGGTGAAACTATTTCAAGTTTCCCTGCCGCAATTTTCTCCCCTTCCCCACTCTGAAGCAACCACACCCAACCAAACGGCTCTCAGTTGAATACTGGGAAAATCAATGATGAAGAAAAAATGACAGAAGAGATGGGTTACAGAAATGGCCACTGCTAATTTCTATTTTTCTCTTTGTTTCTAATCCTCAGAGCTGTCATTTTTGGTTCAATTTTGAAACTGAATTTCCAAGATAAGAATGCAGCCACACCATGTGTGTCTGAGGGGTAGCTCAATGGCCATCTCAGTACAGACTCAGTACTCAGAGCAGCTCCTCTGCTATCGGACAAGTTCCTTCTGTACTTCTCTGGAGCTTTAAAATCCATTCTCTGTGATGCTGCACTGAAATTTCTCTAACAAACAACATCAGTACTATGTCTCTCAAGTTGAGATGTATGCTATAAAATGGCAGTCAAGATGTGACTGTAAAAGAAACAGACGTTTCCTCTTCTCAAACTGTGACTCTTTTCTAGATCTAGATTCAATTTTCGGTGAGTTGCCACCAAAGTCACTGATCGAGACCAACCTTCTCTTTGCAAAACCTCCACGTCCAAAGATGTCACATAAGCCATCAAGCAGACTTTGTCCCCTTTCCATTAACACACAGGTAAGCAGCTGGTGTAGACCTGGTGTGCTATGCAGAAGAACACTGATTTCATTTGCTTGTTTTGTTTTTCTCTAAAGCTGATCATGATGTGCTTTCATCAGAAAGCAAATCAACGTAAGGACTTTAAATTACTGATCAAGCTCCACCATGGAGAAGGTAGTTCCTTCAGAAAAGTCATCCTCATTCACAACTCTCAAATTAGCATGAAAACAGCCTGGAAAATTGCTATATCCTAAGAAACACCGAAGATGTATTTTCGAGTATATAGCACAATATTAGAACTTTGACATACTTCAATGCAAATGCACAGAAATAGCTATCCTCTTTTCCTGCAACAACTTAACATCAAACACATTTTCCTAAGCAGCAATGTCTTAACCAACCAAAAATTGTTTATTTTTTTTAAAAAAAAAAAAAGGAGAAAAAAGAGAAACAGGTGGACAAAAGTGTCCTGGAAATTCTTGTAAAGTTGCTTGTTAAAGGTCACTGGAGGTAGAAAAGAAGGCATTCCGGGGAAAGGGGACAGCATCGGTGCCTGCTCGCAGACCCATGACCTGCTCCACATGCTCCACGCTGTTCGAGGATGGTCACTACCACCACGTCCGAAGCACAAACTCCCCGCACTGTAGAAATTCCCTCCCTAGCAGCAGGCAATGGAGGTTTTGATCCATGAGTCTCAGTAGGCTCATCCTCATCTCAGACTTGTTTAGAGTCTGTGCTTTTGCAGTTGTGGTAAACATTTTGCAACTGTCAAATACCTGATCGCTAACGGTGAAAAGAGACCCATTAAATTGTCTTGAGGCACATATCTCAGCAGTCACCGTTCTCTTTAAATGAAAATAGTGTACTGGGAGCCTCCTGGATGCCATTGTGGTCCCATAATACATGTGCATTCCTGGGTATACTTTGCAATTTTCTTTGTATAACAGAAGGAAATAAGCGCTTGAATTTTAAACCCATGACAGCCTAGGTTTCAATACCTTATTATATTCCTAATAGACTCCTATTTTCTGAAATTGAAGATCGTTATGACGGATGAAAAAGGAGACCAGGGCACGAAAGCGGGAGTCCTGAAAACTTGCAAAGAGCCTGCACAAAAACGTGCAGTGCGTCGGTCGGACGCTCCTTCCTCCTGCACCCACCCCAGAGCTGCTCTTCGCAAGTGAACAAATACAGCTCACCACGTGCGATACGCACCTGGGCAGCAACAGCCAGGAGAAGGACGTTAACTTTAGTGCACTTGGTTTTATTGCTGCTTTCTCCCAGAACCACCACCCACTGGGAAATTCTGAGGAGACACCACTTAATTCCAACAAAGCGTCTGAATAAAACAAATAACCCGCCTCTGAGACTGATTTTTTTTTGTGCTATGAAGTGTTAGCCGTATGCAGTTTTGTACATGGTACATACAATTTGTATACAGCAGCAAAAGTTGGGCAGATAACCTGCAGGTAATCCCCTCCAGCTTGGTATTTGTTGGGGAGGGATCGATGCGGATCAGAGCTACTTGACTAACAGAAGCCTCTAGCTGTGCTCACTATGTGGACCGCAAGTCAGGCACAAGACTTTGATCGAAAACCCCACTCTGTTCACCTCGCATCCTATTTTAAAACAACATGAAGATGGCACAACTCATTTTCCTCTGAATGCTGCCTTATGTAGAGGTAGAGAGTAACCACATGGGCTTTGTGTCATTATTTGCCAACTCGCTAATATCGATGTGATCATTTAGAATTTAACATCACGGATGTGTGAATGAAACACAAGAACATGATATTCTACCCTACAAATCCCAACAAGGCAATTTCTAACTAGGCCCAGTCATTTCTGAAAAAAACACATTATCTCGCACAGAAAAGAACCTTCTATATACGACAGCACGTCTCCTGCATTTTCATACAGATTTTCTTAAAAAGCCATTTCTCAGACATCCCACGGGCAACTGTTCAATGCTTTCCCTGCCTGCAGCCTCGCATACAAATCGTGTCAGTCCCAGCACACGGGCTGCCCGAGCAGAGCTACTTGGCATGCCTGGCAGCAGTGGGGCCGCAGCACCACGCCAGGCCTAGCACACCAAAGCACATCTCCCCTTCATTCCTTTCAATAGAACACAAATATGAATTAATCAGTAGAAATTTAAAGCTTGACATGAAGTCACGATGAAGCAGTGTTTATCTTCTCACATTCTCCATATTGATAACAAATGGATAAACAAACTTTGTATGTTAATCTTGCCATACTGAATATTTCACTTGTTAGCGAAATACTGCATTATAGAACTTATTTTAATGCAGTTTTGTCTTTGAATTTGCTTGACTCCCCCCTGCACACCCAGGAGCCCCGTGCTGCCCTCACGCCCTCCTTGTGATGTCACCTCCTGCGGCAAGGACGTGGTGTCACAGGCACCTGCGTGCGGGCAGTGCCGCAGGAGGGACCCACACAAGGACAGTAAGTACTTGAGGGCACTCAGGGAGTGGGGAGCAGCTTGTGACACAGGGCTTTGAGATGCAGTCCCACTTTAGGGGAAAAAAGGGAGAAAAAACAAGTGTGGGGCAAAACAGTAATCGTCAAGTATTGCAAATGTCAAGCTGGAATTTCACGTGCCAGAAACATCCACTGCTCACTGACGTTAGCACAGGGTTCAATGTATGATAATACCCAAGTTAAAAATAAAAATGGTGCTTTGAGTATTTTCCTTATACGATCCCAAGAACTCAGCTAACACAACTTACTTCCAAGAGATCTATGCGTACCAGCAGATCTGTGCTACAATCTGGCCTCGCTGTAGCTCTACATTAAGGGTTTTTTTCTGAGGAAAGCATCTCAAGTGCAACCATTTCTTTTCAAAGCGTTGACAAACATTTCTTTGGTTCCTGACTTACAGTGGTGGAAGGTCACAGCTCAGCTCTCGCCACTCGCTCTCTTTTCCATAGCCGAAAGGTCTCACTGGGCAGCAACTCAGTCTGAAGACAATGATCCATGAAGAGACTCATGGCTTTCCTAGAAAATAAAGTCTGTCTAAATCATTTAAGCGGGATAACACTTTCCTCCTTCGTGGAAAAAAGTCTTTCATGGCCTGTCTTATCTTTGTTATGAAAAAAAAAATGCCTTTCATTCAAGCAGCAACACAATGATCTCGTCCTACCAGTACTAGACATTCCCCCTCACTGAGCCCATGTTTCCTAGCATTGGGTCTCCAGCATGAATAATTGCTGTGCAGGGCCTGGCAATGGACAGAACACACGTTTTCTTGCCATCTCTTCAACAACATCCGATCGCCCCCGGCTGGCTCAGCTCCTTCCCTGGCGGGGCCGGGCCGACCACGTCTCCACATGGTTGCCAGAGGTGGTTGCAGGGAGCTGCTACACCGCTTTGACCCAACGTGAGGAACGGGCGAAACCGCTGTGACAAGGACAGGATTCCTCTGGCTGTGGGTGGTGGAAACCATGCCGGGATTAGTTAGCAGAGATGTGATCAGTAACGCACAATCCTACAGCAAGTCTCGCTGCCAGGACTCCTATCGATCAGTGGTGAAGCTCTGACAAGGGACGTGTCTGTCTGGGCTTTTGCCACCTTTATATGCTGGCAGAAACTCAGCAAGTATGACCGGACCCAGTGGCTGTCACTCGGGCTGCATCCATCTCCACTTCAATCCCCAAAATTACTTCCTGTACTCCTCAAGGCTGGCTACGAAAATAAGCCATTTTTGGCAGAGCTAAGAAAAGGGAGAAGGAAAGCAGCTGCTTAAAGGTAAAAAAAATAAAATATTTAAACAACAACTTTAAGTCAGTTTTAACAGATTATGCTCATTGACATACTTGATGTAATAAAACCCACTACCAATGTTCACACGTCTAAAATGGAAGGTGATGTACCAACACAGAGAGGCATGCCCGATCCTTGGTATTTTGACATTTGAAAGAGCTTTTCACCAGGAAAACAGCAAACGGCATGCCATCATGGCAAGCTTCAGGACAGCCTTTTTTTCGGGGACGGACTGCAGCACAATGAAAACTTTCTGCCTGCCTAAAACAAACCTCCCTCATCAGCATCTGTCTCTGCCCATGTCCTCAGTCTCTGCAATATACTGTTATTTGCTTTGTTTTCACAATATTTAGGATTAAGTTATTACATTTCCAGATATTTCCCCATAGACATTTTCTTAAACAGCTTATGTTGAAATAGTAATAATCCCTTGGATGGTCCAGCTGATTGTTCACCTTATTTCTTTTCACTAAGGTAGGTCTGTAAATTAGATCTCTCTTCTCCAAAGTTTTCTTGGATGAATGGTTTCATTAATAAGAAAAGAAACAGAAATCGATTCAAGCATTCTAAAGGCTCTGAAGAAAAATAATTTCAAAGTAAAAAGAATTTAGGAAATTTCAAAACCCAGAAAATAAAAGGACTTTTTAAACTAGGATTTATAGAAAACAGATAAAGTATGGGAAAAAATACAGCAGATTATAGAAACTTGCCAAGAAATGCAAGACTTCACAGTCAGATATACTGAAATATATTTTTGCACTGGATTTTCTAGTGTTTCTTTCACGATGATACCTTTTTCTTCTCCTCTCAGCTTTATCTTCCAAGACATTAAGAAATTTTGTTTGATCTTCTAAATTAAATTTCCCTTTGCTAGTTTCATCCGAGCACTAAATTGCATGCAGCTTTTTATCTTTGCATCCCGAATAATAATTATCCCCCCCCGATGCTCACACCTTTGGAAAACTGTTAGCAAGGATACCTTTGTGAGACCTCTAGCCTTGTTGAGTATCTACATTTATTGTTCTCAAAGTATTTTCTGCTGAGAAGGAATAGTGCCTGCAGCATGTAAAACCAACGCCCTCTTCATGAGGTAATGATGATTTTGCATATGGGTTTGTATATGTACACGTGCATTTCTGCACACTCAAGAAAGGAAACATTCGGAAGGAGTTTGTTTCATCGACCCCACTGATTATCAGGATATTCCTATAACAAGATCTGCAAGCACACACTTTTGCTGAATGTACCACAAAGCATCACTGGCAGCACATCATCCTATTCTTAGCTCCATATAATTTGTAAGGACATTTGAAGGCATGTACTAGGGCATAAATCATTTACAGTACACAGTTGATTCATGTGAAGTTTAAGTTAGTTCACTCTGAACTCAAAACAATTACCACTGCGGTGATTTTATAAAATGTCTCTTCCCTTGGGAAGAAGGCATCTAAATCAAGCTTGGTCTCAAGCCACAAAAATTAATGATAGGTATTCTCATCTCAACGTGCAGGAAGCCACGCACATAAATCCCCATGTCAAGATGAGGTTCATATAATTTTAAGCATTCCACAAGCCCCAGATTCAAACATAAAATAGGAAACTTAAACTAGGAAAACCTCTCCATTCTAATCTTTTCACTTTTAAGAAAATAGATTATATACGGTCAGAAGAATATGTGCATACAAAATAATTTGTCTTTGAAGTAGCCCAGGAAAATTTAGTTATGTCAAGTCTAGACTGGATAAACTGCAGTCCTAAATGCTGCCCCACACCCAGCTGGCTGGGATTGAGAACAAGGTTGTATCTAGTTCTGTATTGCTTTCTTCTGCCTCATCTAAAGGATATGCCCAACAAGTTTGGGGCTGAGAGAAGACAATAACAAAGAAAGCAGTGACACCAGCCCCAACGCAGGGCAGAGGAGCGTTCCAGCCAGCAGTGGCACATGCCCCAGCAGCAGCACGACCCTGAGGCAAAGCAGGATGGATGCCTTTATTTAACCAAAAATGCAATTTTTGTCCTACAACATGCTTAAGTGTTGTTACTTTTATTTAAAATACCATACAAACATTACTGTCACTAGCAGTGTATGACTTGCCAGTTATTTAGAGCACATTAGAAAAATTCAGAGCGAACACCATTTTGTCTAATTGATTTTAAAAGCAGCAAGAAATGTTTCATTGCCCAAAAATGCCTAGGCCTGATTATCATGTGTACAAGGTAAAGCTTTTTCTCTCTGTGTTCCCCTCTCTCTTGTTTGAGTTTCAGATACCAAAAGGTCCAATCCAATGCAACAGCCACGGATGAATTTTTCCCTGAAGTTTTCGAAGCCGTGCCGACCAGGGTCAAAGCCCAGATCGAAGCCATCAGACTTACACGTGAGTACACCCAAGGCTCACATCTGACAACGTGCAGGGCCTGCAGGGACTGGAGCAGGTCCCTGCACCCACGGGGGGGCGGGGGGCAATGTGAGCAGCGTGGGGCAGTTCAGTAATGTGCCAAATTTACATCTTCCAGCACCAGAAGCACACAGGGCCGCCGGCTGGCCAAGAAGCCCCTGCCACACCAGTCACTCCCTCCCAGCCCTGGGGGGAGCCCGCAGGCTCAAGCCACCCACTCCGGCCTTTGGTGGTGAGCGTGCGGCGGCCGGGGCCACCGAGCCCACGGGCAGGCCAGCCCAATGCTGGCTGGCAGCAGCCGCTGCTCTTCGTGTTTGAGCAAAAAAAGGCACCCCTCACTGCGGCTGCAGCCAGGACCTCTCCTGCACCAGCTTCAGCAGCTGCTCGGATTCCTGCAGAGCCAAATCCTTCATTTTCTTTAGAAATAAAAGCAATGCCGCAGTGGGGCCAGCCGGCATCCCCCTCCATGCAGCAAAGCCCACAGCGGGGACATGTTCAGCAGCACGCAAACCACTCCCCTCAGCTGTTCTCACCCTGCGATAAAGCCAAGGAGCCTCCGGTCACCTGCCAGCCCCCTGCTGCAGCCCCCAAGGACAGCCAGGGG
The DNA here is from genome assembly GCF_011077185.1 of Oxyura jamaicensis. Taxonomy (NCBI): domain Eukaryota; kingdom Metazoa; phylum Chordata; class Aves; order Anseriformes; family Anatidae; genus Oxyura; species Oxyura jamaicensis. The sequence continues at coordinate 2,349,053 of NC_048896.1, forward strand.
ACAGCGAGGGGCAGTGTCTCCCCGCCCTGCCTGGAGATCATCTCGCTGAAGAAAGGCTTCGCTGTCAAGGCCTTCCCTACCTTCAGCCGAAGCCGCTCGCCCCCAGGCCCTGCCAGCCCCCACAAGGCCCTGCCAGGGGCTGCTGCATCAAACAGGGCCGAGGCAGCAGGTGTCCCCGCGGGCAGCCGAGCACCGAGATCCGCACCCTTGGTAAGGCTGAAGGGAAGAAGCAGAATTTGGTTCCCCTGGGGGTGGCCCTCATCCATCGTGGCGGTACCCAAGCGGGAGGGTGGCACATCATACGCCCCCCAGGGATCCCCAGATGCCATGAAATCATGGCTATGTACCTACCCAAACGTTAACATCCTTAGAAAAGACTGACATCTCTTCTTTCACAGCCCGGAACCAGGTGGGTCCACAAATTCCTGTAGAGAGAAACCTGCCCCTTCAGCACTCAGATCCTACGAGGACACCACAGCTCGAAGCACACAGCAGCTCTTCCTGGCCGGTTCACAGTTTAAGAGTGCTTTGATTTTTATTTTTTAAAGCCATGTACAAGACATTAGTGCCACACTGCTTGTTAACATGCAAAGGTTAAAATGTCTGTGTATCACCTAGCTAAATCAATTTATGCATATAGTTAAACAGCACCAATACTGTCAGTGCCTTCTTCCTGCAGAAACAACCCACTCCAGAAGCAGCCTTCCCATAGACTTTGCTTTTCACTCAGCTTGCCCAACACTGGAGCTGTACGGATAATAGAGCAGTTCCCAACAGCAGCCATAAAACACACTCAAAAGCTAGTTATGTATCAAGCTAATAGAATTAGGAAGTAATTTAACACTGAAATTTCACTGCTAACAAAAGGTCATGTTCAACCAGTGAGCATTTTACAAGCGTTTCTAAAGCAACAGTTCTGAAAACTGAGCATTCTCCTAAAAGCAGCTGCTGCAATTCTTGTGATGGTAAGACCAGCAGCAACAGCCCTTAGTAGCAGCAAGTATCTTTAAAAAACATTTTCATTAAGCAACAAACAGGTGCAAAGACCTGGAAGGCAGACCAGGCCACACCACCTGGTTGTGTGTCATGGCCGCGGCCCAAAGGCTGAGCCGCTCATCCTTTGGTAAGCTAATCAAAACTTGCATTGATCCACTGTGTTTTCTTTCTCTTCACTTTCCAATAATTTAAGACATTTTTTTTTTAATTAAATACAAAGGCCTTTCCACATTTCAGCAAATTAATCACTTTTGGCATTTATTAGTTATTCATTTCTGTTTAAAGCATGTTTTATAATTCATTAAACTACCTCAAAAATTAAATTCTTAACAGCCCAAGGCCCAAAATATGTTTAAGTAAGAAAATTAAGCATAGTAATAAATAGTGAAGAATTCTGAAATATTAATTTGGCCTGTAGCATTTCAAATGCTTATTTGTGATAATTAATTTGAAACCAAGTTTACATTGCCTCTCTCAGTAGTTTGCTAGGAACTTTCAGTTATGTTACTAATTTCCTCAGATTTGCCCTTCTGGTAGTACGTTCCATCACTGACAACCCTTCCCAATGCATTTAAATTAGTTCTTTCAGCTGTTTCCAAATTTGATCATTTTCCATGAGACGCAGAAAATTAAGCAGACAGCTGAAGGATATGTTCCCGGCTCGGTGCTGGGGGAGTTTGTTACCTGAGGCCAACTATTAACGCCATGCAATGGTTCTGTGCCCCTCACCAACCCGCGAGGAAAGCACTTATTTTACCGTGTCACAAGCACCACAGTGTCAAAAACTAGTGCACATGCCCCACACAGAGGTAGCCTCTGATACAAATAAATGTAAATTCAGGTGTAAGAAACAACATGCACCTGAGAGAAGCCTCACCCAAAGCATTGCTATGGCTTCCCCCTACGCTGGGGCCTTAAAGGATGTAGTGACACAGGTCAGTGCTGGCCCGTCGCTAATCAGCAAACCAGCCAGCACACTTCTTAACTCAGCCAGGAAAGCTCTTAAATAATTTTTATTCCTGAAGAGTTTTCTTATTCCCTCAAGTGCTGTCTGGTCACCAGCAAGATTATTAAGAACTTTTCTACTGTAGAATCTACCCCGATGTTGAATCCTGCAGAATCACAGAACATTAAACTGCAGTAAGTTCCCTAATCAAAATATCAAAAACGTGCAAAGTTGTGTTCACAGGCACCTAAGTACACATCTAAGCCAGTTCTGCCGAAGCAGAATCCAGAAGCTTTGTACAGTTCACTAAGTGAACAGATTTGATCTCTATTTTGTGGATTTTTAGATTTTTGCTCCTCTAGATCAGAAGCTCCCAACGCCACCCCTATAAAAGAAACCTTATAAAATAAACCCTCGCAATTAAAAACGAAGCACCGGAGCACAAGGCCAGCGGTCGCCGGGGCCGCCCCCCCGCTCCGTGAGCACAGCCCGGGCCGTGCTGCGCGGGGCTGCCGCCACCTCCCGGCCGCCGCGGCCCCGGCTCCGGGCCAGCCCCTCGGTACTGGCACACCGCCGTGAAGTGCTTATGTCGCAAAAGCATGTTACACATGAGGGAAGGCAAACTAATCCTCCTCTTCGCTCACCTGTGTTTCTAACACGCAGGAGAGGAGAAAGTTTGCCATGATTTGTCGTGAAGCCCTGCAGAGCAGAGCCTGTGCGGGCACCAGACGAGGAGCGGTCCGGAATGGCAGGACCCCCTCAGGGCAGGGAATCTGAACCCGGCCTAGGCACCCCCAGGCCGCTCAGTGCCCATCGATGTGCCGTTGCCTCCAGCACAGCACCACACTGTGCCATCAGCGATGGCAACTTGATTCGGTGGCTGCCTGAGGAAAGCCACTCAGCTAAAGCAAGCACCTATTTTAAGGTGAAAATGAAAATGCTCTCAAAACACATTTTTAACATTTTCTACCCCGTTAATTAACATTTTCTACCCCGTTAAAACACAGAAGAAGTAAACAAAGCTTCATAAAGCTTCAGAGATGAATCACAGGCAAACCTGAGGCCAAGCCAAGGTTTGGCCAAGGTTTGCAGGAAAGCACAGCACTACAGAATGTACCTTATTTAGTCTTTTATTTAGTCTTGTTCCTAAATCTCCTCACTAGCATCTCAATTTTATTATTATTTTTTTTAATTCATACCTTGCCTTTTTTCCCAGCAGCAGTCAGTCTCTACCAACCATATAAAGAACACACTACTTGAGAGCTTGGGTTTGTTGGCAGCTTTGGAAGTTTTTTAGTCTGATGTCCCCACCATCACCACCACAATCAAATGGAGCAAGCCACCCTCCTCTGCAAACCTGTTTCTTGCTGCCTCCTCTATGGCTTCCACCACCCCTCCAGGCACCACCAGGGACTTTGGCCATCATCCAGCCCCCACAGCAGCTTTGGCAGCCCCCCGGGGCATGGCCAGCCCCTGGGCACGCTTGTGGCTGCCTAGGGAAAGGCAAAAAGCCCCTGCCACAAAGCACTCGGTCCTCATTTAGCTCCTGCTTCCCCCTTCCTATTTCAGTTACCGACTTACTAATGAAAACATCCCAAAATCTGGAGCACTCTTCCAGACTGCTCAGCAGTTATCTGAGGGCTCCTTCCTCAGCAGGTGATTTCCTCAGCAGGTGATGCCAAGGGCCAGGTGACTCCTGCCACGAGACAGGCCTGAAGGAGACTTGAAAAAGCGCCTTAGGGAGGAAAAACATGAGCCGGGAGATGGATTTACTTCAGACAATTTTAGAAAAATCCTTTATGTGTATTTGGACCAATACGGTAACTGAAAAACGCGACTGCAGCATTAGTTACCAAGTACCTTGTTTTAAAACCACATAATGCACTAAAGTGCAATTACATTGACTTACCTCATACTCATCCTTTGATGGGATTAGCTACATAGCAAAGTGTGCTGCCACCTAGTAGTGATGTTTCAACTTTTGGCTTTGTAGTAATAGCTCAGATATAGGACAAAAGAATTCTATCAGCTGAAGCAATGTATCTTAAATTCAAAACCAAACCAATGGTAGTAGGAAGAGCTTTTCACTACAACTTTTTATGACCTCACGTGGCAAACACTGATGCAGATAGTTAACTGTGCAGGTCACTGCTGTTAATGCGATTACTCTCATTTGCAATGTAAGTGCCTTTATTTCAAAGGACCAGACCTTTGTATAAAATTGTTTCTTGTATACATGAAGTCAAAACTGAATACCTAAAAAAACGTACAGAAGGTAGATTATCCCACCCTGAAGTAATACATCAATCCTATCAGTGAATGTACGGTTTATTGAAAGTGTAGCATGAAACACTTTACTGTGAATATAAATTTATAAACAGCTCTTGATGTATGTGTTGTTTTTGGCAAGGCTTACCAAATAATGCAATTCACAGTACATTTAATTTAGGAATGTTTGCTCATTGATTTTTATATCTTTTTTTTTTTTAAAAAAGTTGAACTTCCAAATCATACATGACCAATTTTTGTCAATTATAAAATATTATGAATTTGCAACCTTTTTATTCTGGTACTCAAAGAACTGCCATCTATTTAAAACTGTACCTTTATCATTATTCACAAAGTTTAACAAAAATAAATACAATTTTGAGGTTCTCTTTGGCATGTCGTAATTCAAGGCAATAGTATCTTTTAGCAGCACAGTGCAAAGAAAGACAACATACCATACAATGCACTACTAGATTCAGCCTTACAAGGAGAAGAGAACGTAGTACAATGCAAACTTTAATGTCAATATATACAGAGCTTTAAAGAAAACATTTTTTAAAATTAAATGAAATAAATACAATATGATACAAAATCCACAATATGCTTAGAGAAAGAAATGACAGTTACAATATCTGATAACGGGGACCTTTTGTATAGTTTCATCTTTGAAGTACCTCAGAGAGCATGTGATTCATTGCACGCTGTTTTCAATTAATGCCCTTTTGTATATTGAGATTTATAGCCAGTCACGTGCCAGAATAGTTTTAGCTCTAATCAGAGTATCAGTGCAAGACGCCAAAGTGCTTGGGATATGATGACACTGCAATTAGCAAATGCTGCTCATAAGCCTAATGCAAAACATACAAAATAGGAACACTTTGTCCTGCAAAGGAGATCCACCTTGAGCATGTTTTTAGTTCTCACACACACACGCAAAAAAAAAAAACAACCAACCCCACAAACCCAGATCCAATGTTATTCAAACTCATTATTGGTAATAGGCTATCTCCCAAATCTTAATCAATAAGAGACATAATCAGAGATCACTTATCATTTAAAGCTTTCAAAGTAAGTTGCTTTCTTTATATAAGAAAATCTCAAGAAAGCCTGTCATCGATTAACGGGGAGGGGCAAGGGGGCAGGTGAGCAACTTTATTTACATAAGATACTGTAATACTCAAATCAACTTTAGCTATACACTAGGGCATTGGTTTTTGTTTTGTTTTGGATTTGTATTGTTTTGTTCAAAGGAAAATACAGGCTTATCAACAAAATAATTTTGGGGAGTAAATGTTTGAGAAAATACACTGAAGTAGGGACAAAATTTATTCAGAGGGTACTTAACTAAAGAGAAGTAAATGCAGAAGGATGGTACATGGTGTGTAACAGTGTATGCATGTTACCAATAGGTATACCAATACATACTCAAGAAAAAAAAAATGAGTGAACTTTCAACGAGCAGCTTAAAAAAGCCTGTAGAGCTGTGATAGCATTACATAAGGACCCTATTATCATGGCTTAAGAAGCCTTCTGAAATCTGCTCCTCCCTCCCCTCCCATAAACATTAGGAAAGTTTCAACTCTGGTAGGATTAAAAAACTTAAGTGCTACACAAGTACATAAAACCCCAGAATAGCATTGATGCATGAGCCTTATTTCATTTATATGAATCAGGATAATTACTATATTACTACGTAATTCATTTAACCCAATCCTTATAAGCTCTCCTAACTTTTTAATTGCAACATTTGACAGCAGAGAGAACACTAGATGCAGCCATCTGTCACTGCAAATGACCAGCATATACTGCAAGTAATTTCCAATTGCTAGATGTAATTTTAACTACTGCACAAATTAAATTCTTCAATACATATATTAAGATTAGCTTTGGAAAATGAATTATAACATGGAAGACAATTCAAGCTCAGTATGACTGACTTGGGTAAGGTTTTGGATACCTTCTCTGAATGCTAGCAGAACATTTAAAACCATGGAACACGGGCCTCAACTAGAAGTATGCTTAGACCACCTACACCTTAGGCTCTTTACAGGGTCAAGAAGAATTTACTACTTTTAAGCATAATGGGAAAAATACACGACATGCTAACAACAGCATTTAGACAAGCCACAGAACAGTAGCTTCAATGAATCTACCCCGTGCACTGGTGTGGGGACTCTTCTTTATGCACCACTGGCAGATGTTGATGCCACTGCGTAGCTTTTGAATACAATACAGGAATACAATAGAGTTCTTTGGTTTTCATCAAAAGAAAAACTGAAGATGATAATTGCAATATCCAAGGAGTGAAAAAGAAGCAGATATGTCAAGTATGGGCTCCAGCTACAGTTCAGGTCTGTAGGTATCTACTCCTTTCAGTGAAAACCACAGACTGCTAGTGAGAGCTAGCACTCATTTATAACTGCCGTTATCAAAATCGGAGTATATGTCATTTTGCTGGCAGTAACGGAGATCACATCCAAAATATCAGAGCAGTGAAGAAAGTTTCTGTATTATAGTATGACCATACCTAGCCTTGAACTGTGAAGAGATGATATGAAGATGAAATACATTACACTAACCTTTCACTCCAACCAAGAGCATGTTCAATAAGTGTTCTTCCATTTCAAACACTGAACTGATAATGCATCATCTGTTCATGAGTATTAATAATTGACTGAACAAAATCTGAGCTTGAAAAAAATATGAAGTTACAAAAGAAATAAAGATAATCATTAAATACCATATTAGAAGTAAATGTGTAAGAACTCTTTTGTATCCCCGTATATCCAAAATGTTTCAAAACCGATATGCTGAAATATTCGTAGCAAGTTAACTTCTTCCCCTCAAGTGATTTAAGGATTAAAAATCAGCATACGCTCATCTTGTCAGATATAAGGATGTTTGTCCATATGTTTTCCTTGTGATAAGACAACTTGTTAACGTTGCAGTCACTGAAAACTTGCCTTTGCCCCAGGAGTACCATTTGCACTAAAGGCTAGTAACGATATAAAAACACACCAGGGATAAACGTATAGATGTTTAAAATTCTTTGCTAAGAATCAGAATATCCATCTTGTTTGCACGTATTTCTTCTAACCACCTTTCTTTTGACAAGAACTTGAGTATCTTCAGCTGCTTACAACTGTATTTGTGCAAAATGCTTTTAAGGTGCTTATAATGTGGTGCTTCTAAGCAAGTTAAAAGAAAATACCAATATAAACACTGTTAAATGATTCATGAATAAAGCCATTAAAGACCGGCTGCTACCTTACGGGAAAGCTGAAGACAATTCAAGTTTGACATTTCAGTTCTGTTCCACTCCTTGCATTACCCTCTACCAACACAGTTTTTACTAGTGCATTACAACCCACGTTATACCTTGACCTTGGTCAAGGTAGCTTATTTCTACCACATTTATTCTACCCCTCTCTACTCAGTGAATTCAAATTCTTCTGGTAATTATTTATAAGTTGACAAACAAAATTACACAGAGACTGTAAATGAGAGGTTTACACAAATACTTCTGGGTCAAGGTCTCTGATAATAAAAAGGATGAACCAACTGCATAAGGCGCAGATTTAGTACTAAACAATAAGCTTTCCAGGAAGCAGTCATGTTCTTTGATAGCTTTCAAGCATTTCAAACAGGCACCTCAAAATCAGGCACAAATGGCCCCAGTATGTTTCCAACATCTATCAAACACTCAAGAAATTTAGTATGGGGTATGTTCTGCATGATACAAATAGCACACCTATGTTTGCTATATTCATTAAGTCTCAAATCTACATATATTCATACCTAACTATTTGGCCAGATAATTTCCATCTTCCCCCACCACAATAGAAGAAAGCAGCTCACCTAACAGTACTTTCAATGCCACCAAGTACTTCACAGGTATAAGCAAAAACCAGCCAGCACCCTCTGCATTTTAAGATCTGAGTTGCTATTGCCATTCTTGGCAGTTAGGCCAGAATTCTTTGGAAAGCTTTTTCTTCCTTTTCTTCCTGTCTTGAAATGCAGAGTTCTGCCATCATAGATGTCTTGTAATTTGCCAAAGCAATCGGGAACAGGAAAATTCAATGATGGCAGATCAGTCAACTACAATTTTTGGTCATTTGCATTCTCCAACTGTTCACAGTTTAACTGTTGGTCACTGATATACTTACCTAATGTTTAAAATGTGTACCATCCTACTATGTCAATACAATTGTAATGTCTACAACTTGTGAAAATATTTTACTTTAAGCTTATCATCTCTGAATATATTAGTTCCCAGTCTACGAGCAGATGCAAGTCAGCACTGGATTTGAGTCAGAAAACTCAAAGGTGATTCTGGCCCTGAGATTTGTTTCCTGTCTATTACAGCACGTAGAAAGAGCTGAAGTCCTAACACTAAGACAGAGAGAACAAGTGAGTGCCGGCAACAGGATATTGTCAGTAACTTGCCCATAACTGTGAAAATTCTTGGTCAAAAATCCCTTATCTGGGCACACTGCAAGGCTTATTTATTTTCCCAAGCTACCCCTACAGTTAGGGGAATAGAATTTTGCATTTATGTTCTGTAGTATTTGTACATGCGGCTAGAGATTCAGATAGAAGCAATGTTCTATAAAAATCAAATAAATAAAATTAAGATCCACATGCCAAGTTTGTTATAACAAAGTGTCAGTTTGTCTCATACACCAAACATACTAAATATTGGATATATTCAGTGGAAACAACTGCCAAGGAAACAGTAATATAGCCATTGTACAAATGGATAGGCAATATATATATATATATATGTTTAAACAAAACTGGATTGCATGATGTTGTCTTAAAATAAGAACAATATTATTTCAATCCTTAATTTTGACTGTTTATACACATACTTACTTTCTCCAGCTCAGTGCAGGACACAGTACCGTTCATGGTAGTAACTAGAAATGTTCATTTTCCTGTAAGAGGCCATTAGTTAACCAGCATTTCTTTTGGGTCACAAGTGATCAAATTGATTTTACAGGTAAATTGCGGGAACTTACACATTGCTTTTGTTTATATTTTCCACATAAACGTATCAGTTACTGGCACCATGCAAACACAGACCTGTCAAATTAGCATTAATGCATTTAATATTGGCATAATACATCAGTCAGGTTTTCAAAGAAGTAATGAAAAAGATAAATGAATTAAGTTGAATCAGTTAAGTGTCCAATTACAAAATTAAGAATTTGTCCTTCACAACAGGATTTAAATATGTGAAGAAATGAAAAAACTTACACTGACACTTTTTTATGTACAACTTGGTCATTGACAACGGTCCCCTAAACCATTTTTTTTTTTAAATGAACCCAGCAAAATTATACAGAATGTGAAATAATATTTGCAACAGATCTCTTAAAGGACGGTGTAGAGAAATTCATTATGGTGTGTACCTGATGTCAAATTAACAGATACAGCCTGTAAAACAACACAGTATGAACCTGTGGATTTTTTTTTTCTTTCTTAAAAAAGGACTTTTACAGAATTCAAGTAGTGTAGCAGGAAACCATAGATGCCTTTTGATCACAGGTCAGGCAAAGTAGAGCCACTTATTGGATTTTCCCCTTGCTTCTGTTTGCTAAGGTGTCCCAGTGGATCTATAAGTCTGTAGATGTTAGCTTTTTCATGCTCCGTCGTTGAGCTAAACTCGAGGCTGCAACAGGCTCTAACACTGGCTGAAATGTCTTGTGATTCAGTGCAGAATATGTAGCAGCCATGGCTCCCTAGAGAACAATGAATTACATGAAAGGTTGTAAACATCTTTTTTTTTCTAAATCAGAAAAAAAAATCTATATTAAATTCTTACAGAATTCTATAAAAATAGGGCTTACAGTAGGTCATATACATTTTCTAAAGTTTGTTCTGAAAGAAAAAAAGATTTATTGCTGAATCCTTCAGGTTTCTAAGCATGGGTGTATGACATCTTTTTCTTTCCTGTATATTTCTTCTACATACCTTAGATGTAGCAGTAACCTCTTAATGTGGGTCAGAATCAGTATCTTCCAAGCAATATTAGCATCAATTTATCAAATACAGCCACTTAAGTGGCTATTCAGGTTCTGACTTATGAACACAACATAATTAAGACTAGCTTTCACAGGTCTTTGCTTTTTAATCCTACAAAACTGATGGAGTCTTAAAAGCTGTTCACATATATTAGAATTTTCTTGTGCATCATAGGTCAGAATCACAGATACAAAACAAACAGATAAAGCAAGTGCAAAAACTGTAGCTAGATTGCTATTTTTTGTTGTTGTCAGGAGACCGTAATACAGTTAGAAACAAATCTTAAAAGGTTTTGTGGAATCATAGACTAATATACTATTCTGAGTTGGAAGGGACCCAAGAGGATCGAGTCCAACTCATGGCTCCACACAGGACCACCCAAAGAAAAAGTAAAAATAAATCAAAACACATCTGAGAGTGTTGTGCAAATGCTTCTTGAGCTTGCCATAACCCCTTTCCTGGGGAGCCTGTTTCAGTGCCTGAATTTCTTGAGTAAGAACGCTAGGGGACCTGTGGAAGTCTCAGATAACTGTCTGAGCTGGCTGCTGTATGGCCAAAGCTACCTTAATCTTTGAAAGCACAAAAGGAACAAACAGAAAAGTCTTAAAAAAATTTACTGATTATTCGTCTGCTTATTGTAACTTAAGTAAGGATGTACATACTAGCAAAGAGAAAAGAAAGCTAAACACAAAAATCAGTTTGCCTGCAGCTCCAGAAGTGACCCAAATCATTGCACATCCATCAGCTCAAGCAGTATTCACTCCCCATGTTTACCTTTACTAGATGTGGTGCATCTTGCCTGTTTAGTTGATAATGTGGCAACTGGTCCCTACATGCTATCCACGAATGTTTTAATACTTGCTCTGCTGTATACCTCTGATGCGGATCTACATGAAGCATATGCGATAACAAGTCCTAGAGAAAAACAAACACATACTGTTCAGTTAAAATAATCTTAATACAGACTATAAGACATTAATTATTGCAGTAATTTAAAAAGGATCTTATGTGGCAAGGATAAACAATGCAAACACACAAATCAGCAGATAAATTGGATCATTTTGTGCCTTGACACTGCAGAACTCTGAAAACAATGTGGTGTACTATAATCAGTTTAACAGAGCAGGCCTTTATTGTAAGGAAACTTACTGTTGCTTCCATGTTTCATATTTCAATTTGTTTATAACATGTCTAAAAGACCAGAAATACTACTAAAATCTAACAAAGTGCTTATGGAAGAATATTATTGGCAAATACCTTTCCTCATTCCTACTATGCACTTGAGGTCTGCAACATACTACAGTTGAATTCGTATATATATTCATTATATACTACAAACAATTTTTTCCTTCTAGATATATAGAAAGTAAAACCAAACAAGAATGAACATTTGTTTTTCGCTGTTTAGAAGTATTAGTAACAAGCTAGGAATTGTAGTGTTGGTCAAAAGATAAGTTGGATGGGAAGTACACAGAAAAGACAGGAATAGCTTGAAAGAAAACAAAATATGAACAAGCTGACAGAATGTTCCCTTTGTTTTAGGTACAAAATGTTAAATGTTCTCGACTATGCGGAAGTGAATTACTTGTGCGAAGGCAGAATCAGCCAACAAGTATTCTGAATCACTCCTATTGGGATGAACAAATAGCATAGTCCCAAAGGATTAGTTAAAAAAATTAATATTAACACCAAGATTTATAAAAGGTAAAAATAGTGACTAAGATACCTACAGAGTAGGCCAACACGAAACCCTGAGAACACATACAGCAACTGATATGCAATGCATGACAGCATCTTTAAACAAAGCAGCATAATCAAGCTGACAGACTATTTGCAAAATATCCAGATATATCAAATTATTAGTTTAATTGCTGAAAGTAGTAACAAAAACACAAGGACCTGAGAACTTCAGTGTCAAACAAGTCAAAAAGAGTGAGCTTATGCTACAGGAAAAAAAAAAATACAAAAACTAGTTGGCTACTATAACATAACTGTAAAAAGACGTCCTTCCATTTAAGTAATACCACATACATGTGGTTTTGGTCCAATATAAACAAAGAATTAAATGATTAGGAAAGTTTATACAGGGACCCATCCTATCTAAAATGGGTATCAGTGACCTGGGTGAAGCAACAGAGCACACCTGTCATGTTTGCAACAAGAACTGAACCAGAAGTGTGGGTAAAGAGCTGATGAGTTCAAGGGCCAGGCAACCACCCAAGAGGACCCAGGCAGGATGGAGTTTTGTGCCAGCCAGCACCTTACAAAATTCAGTGCAGAAAGCAAAAATTTCTCCACTTGGGAAGGAAGAAATCCTTGCCTAGATACAAGCTAGGGACTGACTGTTTAGAAAACAGCTTTGCTGAAAAGGACCTCGAGGTCTTCGTAGGACAGCAAGCTGAACTACCACTGTGACCTGCTATCCAAGAAAGCAGACAGCATCTTGGGTTGAAGCACAGCAACTACACTGAGGGAGGTGATTGCATTCCTTCAGTCAGCACAGCCAAAGAAATGGAGATAGAGGACAAAATAAAACAAGAGGTGTTCTGGCTTTAAATCAGAAGAAGCTTCTTCCTCATTAAGGTAGTCAAGAGAAGGCTGCCTGGGCAGGTTGTACAATCTTCACCCTTGGAGGTTTTCAAAATCAGACTAAATAAAACCCTGAGCTATCTACTCTGATCACAAGCTGACTCTGTTTTGAGCAGGAGGTTGGTGACCTTTGTTGTAATAAACTTTGCAAACAAGACTAGCAAACTAGTGTGTTAGATTAGTCTATTTTATGGCACTCAATAGATGTTTGTTTGAACTCTACAAAATACAAGGAAAAAAACAAAACACATTTGTACCTTTGCTGCATCTGAAACAGTGTCCCAGTTGCCTCCACTTAAGGAGAATTTTCCACTGCCTATTCGTACCAGGATCTCCTCAGGAGTATCATTAGGACCATTTGCAAATGGCGTATAGCTATTGGAAGGGAAAAAAAATGTTAAAGAAACTCTTAAAACCTCATAAATCATTCTGACAAGTTATTACACTACTGACAGTAGCACACTCTATACTATCAAATAAAGCATACATTAGATCACCGTTTCATCTTTGAAACTATTATTTTCTTTTTCCCTGTAATTGTTACTCAACTGTTACTCGAGTAGAATAAATAGTAACACAGCTAACAAGATGTTTTAAGTATCTTAATGATACATCCTAACTAGTGCAGACTTTCAAATCAAGTGAAAATGTTTCATAAAGAAAAAAATGTGTTAGATAACCAGAGCAATTAAGTAATCCAAACCTAGAACAGTACCTCAATAGAAAGCCTAATGAAGCTGGAATAATATAGAGTTTGGGGTATGTATGCACATTTTAACAAAGAATGAGCAAAATGTATTTACATCTATGACTTCTGGGAAAAGCTATAAGAAAAATCAATCAAGATTTGTTTTTTTAATTATTTTTAAGTGAGTTTGGGAGGCTTAAACCACAGATTATTGGTTTGGGAGGCTTTTAATAGTTTACTGGATTTCCTGTAAATTCAGATTATTTTCCTATAAATCCTACTGCAGAGAACAAAATGAAACTGGCAATTCTGAAACCCTTATCTTAATGACTTTTGAGTCATTCATTTAGATATTCAAAAAATACACCTTTTAACAGTATCGGAAGTAGTACAATGTTTTGGCATCTCCTATGGTCATAGCCGAGTACTAAGTTAGTTTTAATTTTTAAAAAATAAAATCTCACTCAAATTAATTACATCATAAAACCCCTCAGATATCATATCAGCGTGACAGCATTAATACATGTTAACATGTTGTATCTTAGTACTCTGAAAGCTCTACATAGAAGTCAACCAACAAAGGTTTAGGAAGTATCCCAACCAGTTTAGTTGTAGTACTTCAGATGATGAGCTTAAGGGGAACAAAATGGAAAGCTAGGAAATCAAGTTGGACCATTCTTCTCCCTTACTTGTTACCTGCTGTGTCTTTTGTTCAGACAATGTTTCTTACACATGCGGGCAGTGTAATACCCAAGATCTGCATGACTGCATATAAATCATACAGGAAACTGAGTTTTGATGACAAAACTCTAGTGGTGGTAGTGATTTTACCAGGAGAAGTTCAGTATGATCAAGAAGTTTCCAAAAGATAGTATTTATAGATAAAGACGGAAAAAAATACTTTACCTGTCAGAACAGAATTCAATGGCAAATTGATAAACACTATTAATTTTTGAAGTACTTTCTAGTCCTTAATGAAAGTTTAGAAGTTTAGAAAACTGAAGAGGTTACAAGCCAGTTCATTCTGTAAAAGGTCCATGAATCAAGGCTGCGGAAAGAGATACGAGAGGATGGACTACAAGGGTAGGGTGGGGAGGACAAAGGGCAGAAGGAAAAAAAGAAGAAAACCAATACATGGTTTTACAGACTAAGAGCTCTCCCCTAAAGCTAGGGAGAGTCATTGGCAACCTCTAGTCACGTACTAGGGAAGACAGAATCCCCGAAACAACCTGCAAGATAAGCCTTGTTTATGTACACATATATAAACTCACAGCTTCCTGTTCCTCTTCAGAGCCTTTGTTATTCTGCATTCAAACCAGTGAGGTAATATCTTACAATTTTAATAAAAGCATGGATTCCTGCAGCATGCTGTAATTTTAGGTAAACAAAATAAGCTAATATTTCTCACCCTGCCAACATTGTGTAAAGAAGAACACCCAAGCTCCATATGTCACAAGCAGCATCGTAACCTTGTCGCATGAGAACCTTTTTTTTAAAAAAAAAAGTTAGAGACTTTTCATATATTAAAAAAAAAAAAAGCTACCCTCCACCCTCAAACCACTACACACACAGGCTGAGGAAGGATAAGTCTGTCCCAATACAGTTTCAGAGGCTTCATTTCTTGTTCAATATACAAGTTACAGTAACTATTGACAATATTTCTGGTTCTCAGAAAGTCGTCTTAAGATCCTTAACAGGCAACCATCTTATTTTTGAGGACAGACTCTACTATTTTTAAAAAGACTTATTATAAATACATATGCACTAGTATTTATAGACACATCTAAGGAAAACTAGCAGGGTAGGTTTCTGTTCCGTTTTAAAAACTGCTGAAAGGATTAAGTATTTGATACATCAAAACCAGTGTGGACAAACTGCATGGCAGCTTAAGATACCTCTGGTGCCACGAAATTTGCAGTGTAGCATGGAGTTAGAAGTAGTCCATTTTCTCCTCGAAGTTGTTTTGCAAATCCAAAATCACAAATCCGGATAGAATCAGCATTATTTGAATCATCCGTATATAAAATATTACTAGGTTTAAGGTCTCGATGCACTACCTTTAAAAAAAGATATTTTAAAATATTTTATTTCAAAGATGTACAAACATACATACATGCAAATTTTACAATTTATAACAAATAATAGGTAGAGTAAGCTAGAGACTAACACTTCCACACAATTATCTAACTTTCAAGTAATGAGAATTGTATTTCAGTAACCTCATAAAAAAGCATACTGGCTCATAATGCAACTGGAACATAACCAACTCGCAAACAAGCATAGAACAAACATCTGCCGTTTCATAGTGAAGTTAAAAGGTTTGCAGAATAATTACATGGGTCACTTATATTGTCTTTTATAGAAAATACTCAAATCTTACCTTCTGCTGTTAAAAAAAAAAAAGCCACTCAAAGCACATAACCAATAGCATTTGTTAATTCTAAGAGCTGTGAATAAAACAAATCACTCACTCCTTGGCAGTGCAGGTAATCCACAGTCTTAGTTATAGTGTATAATACAGCACTAGCCTCTCGTTCCGAGAAAAACTTCTGTCTGAGAATTCGATCAAGCAGCTCTCCTCCTTTCATCAGCTCAGTGACGAGGTATATGAATCTACCGTCATCATACACCTGAAGAAGTTTAAGAAGCACACATATATACACATATATTCATCCAGATCATCCATAATTATAGAACCTGAAAAATCTGAAAATTACAGACTAGATTGTTCACCCATTCACGTATATGAACATAAAGTGCAAACAGCAGGGGCTGTCAAATTTAATTCTGCAATTCGAGAGCTTTAAAGCATGAATTCTAAAGAAAGCTTGTGTCGTTCTGTGAGATGTTCAGATAATAGATTATTAAATCATGACTCAGAATGACATTTCTTCAGTCTAGGAACTTCTGTTTGTAAGAGGAGACTAGCTCTATCACTCCCTATTCCTCTTCCCCTCCAGAGGATTTTTAGCTGCTGATACTTTGCACATAAACGACACATGCAACAGCTTTTTCAGATTCAGATCACCAACACTTTAACTAATTATTTGAAATTAGACGAAATGACTTTTTAACATGTATATCATTTCTCACTTCATTAAACAATCTTTATAAAATATTGGTATCAGGACACTTAAAATACTCTATACTTTACTATATATACTGCTGTCAATATATTTTGCTATGCAAAAGAAACGTAAACCCCAATAAACTCCCTACATCTATATTTATATATAAGTATGTATTGAGTAGTGTGTAATAAGAGGTAGCAGAGATAAGTACATACATCCTTTAAAGTAATAATATTTGGATGCTGTCCATAACGCATGAGAATCTCAATTTCTTCTGAGGGATCCCTCTTACTTTTATCAATGATCTGCAAAATACAGTAACATGAAAACAAATTTTGCAACAGTTTCAAAAATGTCAGGAGTTGATTACTTCTTATTAATTGTGACTAATTCATCTTCCAGCTTCACATCCCTGTTTACTCAGTTCTTGTTCTATCATTGCTACCAGTTAAATATATTAACGCAGCCTAATCTGCTCCAGTGGACAATGGAATTCACTCAACTGCCTGAAGCATCACTTCCCTGCAGGCCAGTCCCAACCTACTGGATCTCATTTATTTTACTTCAGGTGTGCTCATCATACAATATTTTCAGGCTTCAAAACTGAAGTTTCAAAATTAGTTCTTCAATGCCACAACTTTACCCACAAAAACAAGAACTACAAAAGCCAACATGCAATTTCAGTGAAAGAAGAAAACACTGTTTTCGTTTCTCACTGCATATAAACAGCTACAGTAACTGTAGAATTCATGCATTTAAACATCTGCTATGCGATCAGTCAAAATTAAATTCATTAAAAGTACCTTTACAGCAAACTCCATATTTGTAGCTATGTGTATACATCGCTTGCAAACAGAGTAGGAACCAACACCGATATCTTCCTTCAGTTCATATACATCAGTAAACTGCACACTGTTTCCATGAAGTTGCTTTAAAAAACAAACACATACAAGCTGTCATCTAAAACAACAAGAATCTATACACTATTTCCAGCAGCAAAAGTTTTTCCTGCTTGCCCATATCTCTTTTGAATCCTCGCTCCGGAAATGCAGCGACTTGCTTCCCTGCGCCCCCAATTCTGGAGTTAAATACCCTGGGGATTGATTTTAATAATGTGTATTTTATAATAGTCTCCACAACAAAAAAAGAACAAACTGCAAACACTACATACTGGTTAATCTTTGGCATTTGAAAAAAGGTTTACCAAATAAAGAACTTTTACCTGTACTATTGGCAGTATATTGGTGAGTGGTGATATTTTATGATCTTCTACAGTAGTAGTTGCAACAAAACTAAATCCTTTGAAGAGCTGATGTGCATTCGCACTAGGTGGGACTCCTGGAGAATCTAGTTGCACACACATTTGATTAGCATGACTAAAGCTTAGCAAAGCTATTTTTTGAACATTCAGTACAGATATGTTAGAAGAAACACTTTGAGGAAAGAGACAAAAGTAGCACCAGACGTTGACTTAAGACTTCTATCCAGTGATCTGTCTTATGGTATTTCAGCATCACACAACATAAGTACTACTTCTATGTTTCACCTAAAACTGTAGAAATTAGTGTATGAATGTATCTTTTTAGGAAGAAATTTACTGAAGCACAACACTATTTATGAAAAATAAAGATCATAAAGATCATAACCGTGTTCAAGGACTGCCTAAGAGTGCCCATACATTTTGCTACCACAGGAGTATACATATAGAAAAGGCAGAAATGAAGCAATAAAAAAATATTCAATTAGTAAAAAAATACGAAAACCAAAAAATATTAAGCCAAATTTACCTCAGATTCTATTATGTGCACTTTTTAATTCACTGTTTGAAACTTCAAAATAAGCACAGCTTGATAATTCTGTGTAGCCTATCAGAACCACAGACACTCTCCAAACAAATATGACAAGTGGTTTTAAAAGTTGGATGTAATAGTAGAGAAAAAAATCACGTAAGAAAACCTGAAGTGAATACACTAATCAATGAAAATCAGCACTTACTGTCTTTCTTCCAAGTTCACTTATTTAGAAATTTTCCTAGTGCAATCATCTAAGAGACACGTTAAAAGTTAATTTTATAGGCTTCTTGAAACTAGTTGAGAGGTCTTTGAAAATAATTTAATGGTATAGGTCCTCAGTGCTCTGAGTGTTTTGCCCTGAACTTCTCAGGAGTTGCTTTATACACAAAAGGGAACTTAATATGTGAGACTCACATTCAAACAAATTCCATTAAGTACTGACAATAAAAGAAAAAGAAAGCTTGGACAGATTTAAGACAAAATTAACAGGTATTCCCTTTATAGCAGAACAGGACATGCCCTCTACCTTCCTTGTCATTATATCTAGGGAAAACATAATTAAAAGAAAGTTAAAAAGTTAGTTGTATCTTAATAATAAATGCTACAGTTACTTTATTAAGATGGTATTGGGTTTACATCGTTTACCTTTCCCTACATATAAAATTTAAATCTCACCAGCTCCAGTCTTCTATTTTAGCCCAGAAATGCCCAATAAAAAAAGTAACATTTGTCCCCTATAGTGCTATAAGCCTCACCAGCTTATAAAAGGAGGATGCACAGTTACCTTTTGGTGTTTTTGCTGTGAATTCTGGATCAAAACAAAAGGTATCTTCTGGTTTTCCAGAAGCAGGTTTAAATGGGGGTTGAATTTCTCTTCTGAACAGTTTCTGAAGTAGAAAAACAAAGTCATTTAATTAAGAGCGAACGAAGCTTCCATCATTGCTGTAATTTTGTCAGGATAGAGGGTAAGCAACTCAAATGTCATTGTATTAAAACAGTTTTCTGAAAAACTGAATAATATATAGCAATTAGAGAAACTCAATTACATATGCAAAAACAGAGTTATATTTATGTACCTTTCATTTCAAATGCTAAGTGAAATGTTACCAAGCAAGTCAAACAACACACAGCTTTTGCTCTTTTGAATCTGCCTCATCTACCAGATTTGTCCTTTTTAAACTAGGGTAGCAGACTGCCATTTATCACCAGTTCATCTTGGGCTTATTCAGAGAACAGCCACAGCACATCTTCTATCAGTCACCTCAGACTGAGTTCACTGCTATTTTGGACAGTTTTTACCACCCTGAAATATCCACTCCAAAGGGAAGGTATGCAATGCAGTCTTTGCCTCTGTCTTGGACCCAGAACAGAAATAACTCTCACAAGCAAAGGTTTCCCTCTTGGCAAGAAACCGCCAATTCCCAAAACTACTCCAGACTTTTCCTGACCTGCTCAACTAAGTCACAAGGAGGGAAGGAAAAGTAGAACAAAAGCTCATCGTTTTCTTCTCCTTTACTCAACATGCTTTAGAACAACACTTTGCCAACTGTTATCAAAACAGCAATGTAAGTCACATTTACAACGATGAGTCTCATTTTATGGAAAATCTCATGTAAAATTATGTCAAAGTCCCACACAAAGTTCATGAAGTTGAGAACTTTTTTGGGGGCATTTTTCTTGTGCTGTCAGACCTCATACATGTAATAAAAGAGCAAAAAGCACACAAAACCCAAAACCAAGAACACACAAGCAAGAGAGACCTGATTTCATCCCCAAAGAAAATGAAATAAAATACTGAAGTGTTCATTAGTACCACCATAGCTAAATAAATATAAAAGTTAGAACTCCACAGTTTTTGAATTTGCTTGATGGTACTCATTTTGAATTCAGTCCCCTAAAAGCAACAACAAAAACAATAGATAACCTGAAACCACATTACCACACCATTCTCTTACCAAGTGTACTCACATAAAATAAAATTTTCCTGATACTTTTAAGAATCTGCTTGCTAATCAGAACTATGTAGATGCTGCATAAACACAGCTAGAAAGCCACCTTTTCAGACGGAAATATAGGAGATACAGAAAAGGATAATGTTAACAGGCTTTAAAGAACCAGTTAAGAACAACAGTAATGAGCATTGCATGCGGTCACATCAGCATAGCAATGTCATTCCTTGCGCCTATCCTTCTCTAGGCATTATAGCACAGAAGTGTTTGCAGAGTAGATATATTTGATATAGAGCACCTCATTTTGTGAATGTTTCTGGGCAACACATCTCAACAGGCCCCACATCAACGTGCTTGCTAAAAATTAAGAAAGCAACCATGGACTTGTGCAGGCTTCCAATCACCTCAAAGCACGGGAGTCAATACTTCAACTGTACATGGAATACGACTGATAAGATAGGAATGCACTACAGCTAACTACAGTTAAGTCAAAGAGAACTATAGTCACAGCAAGGTTTTGTGACCTGCATGGAAGGCATGAGACATGCTTGTACTGGATGGACACCTACTCTAGAAAATGATTCTTGCACACAGGGAGTGCCAGCACGCTCTCCAACTACAAATGTTGTAACTGACAATTTAAGCTTTAGAATGCTGCAACTCTAATTATTAAACAATTAAGTGTCCAATTTATAATTGATTACTCTTTATACCATACAGTTCCAGATGCCAAGTAAGGTTGCAGTAGAGGCCAGAATCTAAGTCAGCAGTAGTGCAGTGTTTATTGTGCCCTATTCAGAGGCAAATACCTATATGCTGTAAGATAGGCAAAAATTAAAAGGTTTTATCATTCCGATCATTTCCTACTTACATTCCAGTCAACAGTAGAAAAAAAAGGATGTCTCTTGATTTCTTCAACTCCATCTGAACCAGCTCCTGAACAAAGAAAACACTGAATTTAAAACATTTTGAGGGTAAAGTCTTTGAACAAAACTGCAATACCGTGTGGTGTTGTTGTTTTTAAATTTGTATAGGCATGGTTATATGAGGCATATAAAATAAAGCGCATTTGCCTCCCTGATGAGACATACAAGAATAAAAGCCACCCATAAATACAGTATCAATACTCCTTTACTCCGACACTGTCAAAGCTTTGTTCTTGCTGCTAATAGTAACTGGTTCAAGAAAGTAATCATCCATTAGCCAAACCCAGAAAGTCACGACCCACGCTAACATGAAATGGTATCAGAAGTCAAGTCTTACCGACCATCAACACTGGAGCTTGAAGAGTCTCCAGCAACTGCTTTCTTTAAATAAGAAATTCAGCCCACCTACTTTTATTTCAATGATGCAAAGAAGTGAACCCACCTAATCTATTTGATGGGTTCCTTTTAAATAACATTCTCAGAAGACTTTGAGCTTCAGGGCTGAGAAATTGAGGCATTCCAAGTTTTGCCCTAAACAAAAACAGAAAATGACTACAAGAAAGAAATTTATCTTACTAAAAAAAACATGTGCATAAGCTTCACTGCATAATTTAGTGTATTACGGACCTATTCTAAAGTCTTGTCTGGTGTATACATTTAACTCATTAGCTTTAAAGTTTCACATTGTACGTGAGTGGTTTTCAAAAGCAAACAACCCACACCACACAAAAAAAAAAACAACACTCCCTTCAAGATCCCAGAACAAACTTCATGCTAAAACATAGCAAAGCAATTATCTCAGGAACACATAAGTATTTCAAGGATATCTTCATGCCACCAGTAAGTTATCACCAAAATGTCTACCAGAAGCAAGGCGCAAAGAGACTCACCAAATGCAGAGTTATTTCCAATTTGCTATTAGCCCCTAAAGTGATCGCTAACATTTAACAGTTAGTATCACTATAAATTCAAACTGCCATATGTTAAAAAAGCTTTCCTCTCATCCCTTCCTTGAATATCACCCCCTCAAAAGGCCCAAGGCTCTGCATGTGGTCCAAAGGAAAGTCTTCATTAACTAAGCACAAATAAAGATGAGAACATGTTTGCCTAACAACTTGCTTCAGAAGTCACCAGTTTACCCAGTTTGTCCTGTTGGACAGCTTGTGCTGCAACTGAGGTAATGTAATATAGAAATGTGAGCACGTAAGTGCAGTCTCCATATACATGTCCATAAAGCAACACCTGATTAACTACTGCTTACAAAATAAGGTATGCTACAACAGTAGCAAGAGTATATAACAACATGAATGGCAAGTAATGCTGTTCCAATTCACTGTAATGTTATTATCTTTATTATACACCTACAATGAAAATACAAGTTTATCCCAATGATTTTAATTTCTGCAGATACTTAACAGAATTTCCATAGTCTGGGATCTAAACCTTATTTATTGTACATGTGCACGGAGGCAGTACGATGGGGTGGCTTTTTTATTTCTCTGGTTTTAATGCTCTCAAGCACAAGGATTTAAAACAAGCTGTTAGACACATTTAAATTATGTTTTCTGATATTCTAAAGAGTGAGAAAACATACTTACTTCAGTATCATATTCATAGTTTCATTTCGATCTTTACCTTGAAACGGTAGTGTACCAGTAAGCATTTCAAACTGAAAAGAACAAATGTTAATCTAAATCAACACTTTTCCCCCAGTTGCTCAGTGTTAAGTACTATACTGTTTCATATTGCTACATTAGGCAAACTGACTTGACTTTTAAGAGATTATATTATCAAAGAAGTTCACAAATCTAAAATTTTGTTTTTAAATTGTTAGTTCACATTATAACAGTGGCAGTTGTAATGATGATTAGGAACATTTCACAGCCATGAGCTACTTTAGAGTAATAAAATCTCCTCCGTACCTTAATTTTAGACATTGCTGTACTATGAAGGGAGCAAGAAGAGTAAGTTCTAAAACAGTATTTTACTTTTAATGTCTGTATGTATATTTCAGTTTGGTTCTCTAATGCATTACAGCAAAAGCATAAGTACTAGCATTACTGACTCATTACTCTTCTCCACTCCAGCAGTATTCAAACTTACTCTTACAAAAGCAATTAATATTCCATCAAACCAAGTCTTCATCTTTTTTTCTTCAATTATTTTTTGGAAAATAAATATACAAACTGAAGTTTCACACTATGACTATGACTATTCAAAACAACTAAATTGACCAGGTGCATGATTTTTCAGGTTCCTAGTAAGTACTCCTTACCTAAGCAAGTTAAAAGTAAAATTTTATTCAAATTACTTGCTATTTCAGTAGCACTTTGGTCATCAAATTCTCTCCCCCCCCCTCACCCAAGCATTCTTAATTAAATCTGGACAAGTCTGTTCTAGACACATTATTTCACATTCACTTTAGACATATGCAGCATATTTGTGACCTTTAAGCAAGGTAAGCAGCGAAGCATACAGTACCATAAGAACACCAAAGGACCACCAGTCAGCACTCTGGTTGTGCCCTCGCCTGTTTACTACTTCAGGTGCCATGTATTCTACAGTACCACAGAAAGAATAGGCCTTCTTCTCTTGATCTACTGATTCTTTGCTGAGTCCAAAGTCTACAACAACAGCATTACAAGAATATAGCCAGTAAAGAACTTCAGGAAAAAACAATACTGTATATGGCATTTCAAAATGAAAGCGTTGACAGCTTTTGTTTGCTTGTGTTCAGGAACATTATGTTGTTATCCTAATGCTTCATGAAACAAGAAGCTGCACATATCTAGAGGCATCAAACATTTAGTTTACTATATGCCACCAAAGCCATTCTATAAGCTACAGATTAGCCATCAATATTACTCAAAATATTAATACTTCAATATTGAAAGTGTTACATATTCAGAGCCTTAAGATAAGCAAAAGATCTTTTTCTGCTTGCTACCTGCTTTATCCATACTATCCAGACTGCATGCAAATAAATGAGTTTCAAAGATCGTAGTCTGCATGCTCTGCTATTACTGAACGATGAATTAAAGTCAGACTAAAAATAATGTTGTTATATAAGACAATATAGTTCTGCAACATGAATCACAAATTCAGAAGTCTTAAATGCCAGAATACTTTTTTCCTTCCTTGTCTATTCAATGGCCTTGCTGAAACAAGTCCTTGATATTGGCCCAGCTCTCAAGACTCTCAACGTTCCCTTTTACGAGAGGGGAAATGATGGCTAATCAACGATACCCTCAGTCTTCCCACTTTCAGAAGGAAGTGAGAATAAGACTGAATTGGATTTAAGTGTATTGTTTGTAAGTTCCACCTTAAATGTAATTTCTTAGAAGACATTTCCGTTGTTCCCTATAAACCATTTCCCTGCAATTTCATATGCATTTAAGAGTGATAATCCTGAAATGCAATAATAATTTAGAAGAGGTCTTATTTTGCACTAAGAACTTTTTATAGCAAGAGAACCTATGTTCCATTTATAAAAAAAAAGTCTCAGCCAGCAACTTCAAGCCCGGATCAACAACTTCTTGATCTTCAACTAAAAGGCATTTCACAGTAAACCTTGACATAGCTTAGAAACTTTCTGAACTTTAGTTACTAAAACACAACCATTGGAACTAAAGTTCCTTTAAAATAAATCACATTCAATGGCTGTTTTGTATTATCAGCTATATTTCTTCTATTTTAACCACAGTATTTAGGATCTGCATTTTACAGCAATATTACTGCTAATACTGGAACTTGATCAATACAAAGATCAGCCAAAGCGAAAAATAATTTCTGTGGAAACTGCATGGACATCAGGATGTGGTAAAAGAAATCATCTGATACAGTCTCCTATAATCTAAAAATGCTTCAACAGAAGTACTTAATGGTACATAAAGAATCATTATACATCAAAGAGATACTGATTCATATAAAACTCTGACCAATAAGAAATTCTCTAGGCAGCTATGTACTGGCCTCACGCTTCAACTATCACTATACGTATCTTAGGTTTGTAACTATAAGCTTATACAGAGATATACACAGAAAGTGCTGTACTAATAAATATTACCTACCTGTTAACTTGATATGTCCTGCTTCATCAAGCAAAATGCTGAAAATTAAAATTCACATTCACCGATACACATAAACAGGAATGTTTGCATATAACATTTAAAATAAATTAGTTAATTTTGATCTCCAACTTCCACCATTAAATTAACAAACCAGTATTATTGCACTTTAGTTACAAATGCATTTTTATAAGATTATGTAAACAATGTAAAAATATTTTTAATTTTTTACATCACTACAGTAGAAAATGCAAAGCAACAAGCAAAATACACAGAATAGTGGTAAAATACATTTTACTTTACTTTTCTGGCTTCAGGTCCCTGTATACAATTCCCAAGCTGTGAAGGTGATCCAAAGCAAGGGCCAGTTCTGCGAGGTAGAATTTCACATCTTCCTCTGTAAACATAACCTAATAAGAACTGTATAGATTTACCTTCTGATCTTGTCTTCAGTTTTTAAAACTGCAAACTAAAAAAAATACTCCTGTGCCTAATTTCAAAGTAAGTTTTAGAAGTACCCCATAAACTGGTAATTCATTAATTTAACCTAACAGAAATGATACAATAATACATGCTAATCATCACAATAGTAAACATCAAGAACAATCTGCAACACTTAAAAACATTTGCAGTTACCACAGGCAACTAACTTTTAAGATAATGAATTTAATTGTTGCATTTGGTGTTACTGATCACCAGCATTTTCAGTTGCAATCCAATGTAAACTGATGCTGTCCACTGCATCATAGACTTCAATATATCAACAGCTATTTTTGTGTCACTCGTGCGTCTCTGACCTCACACTACCAACATTTAGAAAAAAATAGTCATCTACAGCCTTGGAGTAACAATTTCACTTACAAGCTACTTTCTGTGTCAAATTAAACACAGTCAATTTCATTCAATTTTACCACAGAAGACTTCAATAAGTACTCATGTCATTTCCATAGCCAAAACTCTCATACCCGCATTAGAACTTAAAACACCAGCAAAAGTGTTTTAATAACCTCATACTAATCCCTACTAACTGAAATAATCCTCGTGTATGCAAAGTATGAAATACTATGGGTAATTTACACTCGTGTTATCCACTGTTTTTGTATTACCAGGCACTTTTGAAAACATCTTTTCCTCCTACTAGGAATTAAACCTGTTCCTGAAGTGAAACTGGATTTTGTTTAAAAAAAAAAAAAAAAGGGTGGTGGGGGGGTGGAAGAGAGTTCATGGCCTAACATACTGAGGATATGACCTACGTGCCGTTAAAAAAAAATCAGCCAGATACATTCTTAAATCAGAAAACTGGGTTATCTTTTCTTAACCATTAGCAATAAACATTCAAATTTTTGAAAGCACTGGAAAGCTCTCTAACTGTGAAGTTGTTGGGAAATTTGCCATTTAAAATTTAGAGCTTTATGGAAGTTTTGCAAAAAGAAAATAAAAGCTTAAAGACGGTCATAATACTTGCCATCAAATATTTATTATATTAAGTTTAAGATAAAACAAGGCCAGGCTGCATCATATTCCCTCCTCTGAAATTCTTTCCCATTAAGACAGAAACAAAAAATTTTAGTTCCAGTTAAATGCCAAAATGAGATGGCAGAGGGGTGTCTTAAAAATGCTTGATGTTCACAGTTCGTGAGATTAAACGTTAGGATTTATATTACAGCATTATGCTGCTTTGCAACGCAGCAGAAACCTCTTACAGATATGGGTTTCCAAGAGCACCTAAGCTAACTGTGAGCATAAGAACTATACATCTGCTTTAGTTTTGATGAATTTTAATTTACTTCAATTGGGTTTCCAAGCAACAAAACATTTTCAGACAAAAGGACTGGCCTCTGTAGATAACAGAGAAAAGCTTAGGCTACTAAGCAGTACACACTTAAGGTTACAGCTCATTATTCTACAATATGTAAGGAAAACCCAACTAAGTTCTTAAAAACTTGACTGTGACAAGAATCACAGTGGAAATAGCTATAAAAGAGAACCCTATACCGTCAAAGAAAATCTGCTGAATACTGAGTTGAGATAAAATTTTAGGTACTTACCTCTTTGGATAATCGCGTAAATACATCTCCTCCCCTGAGAAAATCCAATATTAAATATAGCTTCCCTTCAGTCTGAAAGGCTTTAAAAAAAAAAAAAAATCAATAGTTGTGCATGACAAAGATGATCTACAAAACAGATCTAAATGCTTTTACAACACGGAGATGTTAGAGAAATGCAATATTTATGTTTTGGCACTGACATAGTTCAGCAGCCAATACAAATTTACATGAGTTACTGATTTTAATGAATGATTACTTGCTTGCTTCTTCACTGAAGATAAACTTGGTCATAAAAGATCATTAGAATACTGTTCTTTTATTTCTCCTTTGCCAAACAAAGAAACTCCAAGTATGTTAATGACTGTTTCATTTTCACTCAATGAAAAGTAAAAGACTCTGCAGAACTTCTATGAATTTTCCAGGAAATCTTTAATTTCAAAAGTACCTAATCTAAAAAAAAATTATTGTCCTGGTTTCAGCTGGGATAGCTAATTTTCTGTCTCGTAGCTGGCATGGTGCTGTGTTTTGGATTTAGGATGAGATTAATGCTGATAACACACCGATGTTTTAATTGTTGCAGAGCAGCGTTTATGCTGAATCAAGGACTTCTCAGCCTCTCATACTGCCTGCCAGCACAAGCAGCTGGGAGGGGACAGAGCCAGGACAGCTGACCCACACTGGCCAAAGGGATACTCCGTACCTTGTGTCGTAATGCTGGGGGGAGTTGGCCAGCGGTGGGCTGCAGTTGCTCAGGGACTGATTGAGCATCGGTTGGCTGGTGGTGAGCAATTGCATTGTGCATCACTTATTTATTGTTCTCTTCATTGTTATTGTTTTTATTTTCTTCCCCCCTACCCTCCATCCCCTTTCTTATTAAGCTGTCTTCATCTCAACCCACAAATCCCTGCACTTTTCTCTTCCATTTTCTCCTCCATCCCGCTACAAGGTGTTGGGGGGAGTGAATGGCTGACTGCGTGGTGTTTAGCTGTCTGCTGGGTTAAACCACAACGTATATACTTACCTGCATTTGGGTTCCCTCATTGACCCTGATATTTAAAACTGCTAGAACTGAATTTGGGCACTAAAGTGGACACTAAATGTGAGGAAAGTTTTTCTTAATTAAATCATCTTTGACAGCATATTTAAACTCAGGAGTTTATGCAGTTTGGGTATTTGGGTATTCTCCCTTCTGTTTTGGGGCTTGCTTTTTGTGTTTGTTTTTTAATTAAAAAGGCTTTCAGAAAAAGTTAGAAATGAATCTGTTATCTCACTGCAAATTCAATATATCTCAAGCCAATGATTTCTAATTTTTAAACACAGGAGGCTATTACCAAAGTTACAGACCATCTCACAACCAGCTAGTCACTAGATACCAATGCTAAGATCATCTGTCAGAGGGTCCTATGGTGGGAATGATGGGATGGCCTACTAGTGTTAGGACTGAGAAGTAATTAAAGAATGACTAGATTTAGATTCTGAAAACCCAACCAGAAGTTCTATAGAGCTCTTATACTGCTCTGAAGTGTACCTCTTAAATATGAGATACTCCAAAGTTTTTGGTCACTAAAGTATTTCTT
The DNA here is from genome assembly GCF_011077185.1 of Oxyura jamaicensis. Classification (NCBI taxonomy): domain Eukaryota; kingdom Metazoa; phylum Chordata; class Aves; order Anseriformes; family Anatidae; genus Oxyura; species Oxyura jamaicensis. Next base: position 2,377,998 of record NC_048896.1, read on the forward strand.
GCTGTTGAGACCACCATATTGGCACTAACATATTAACCACAGGTGCTTTTATAATCAAATATATACATTTCCATTTATTCAGTGCACCAAAAATATGTTAATTTAAAAATTGTGTGAGCAGCTTAACATTTTAGAACTTAACAGTCTATCATCAGAAGGAAACCCTCATCTGAATTTCATCTGAGTAAAATTGTATACATGCATGAAAAATATCAGATTTGCAATTAGACACCATGTGCGTTTGCATGCTAAGGCAAAATTCCATAGGTAACAACTGACACATCAAGCTACTAGATCTATATGAAGAGAAACAGTATGAAAAGGAGTAGCAAGGAAGCCTAACACCAAGACTAAAATACAATTATAAAAGAAAAAGGTATGCACATTTAAACTCCTCAGGCAGTTCTGCAGAGGCTACTTCAGAAACGCTGATAGATTTCTTTCACTAAAGGTTCTTTCTGAAGGTCATTGAGCATCATCATGGAAGAACAATTCTTCCAGCCAGACCATATGCTTTCATGTAGCTAACATATATTGGGACACCAGCAATGTTTTGTTTTCTTATCCTTCTTACCAGTTAACTATTATATGCCATCTTGTATTATCATATTTAAAAAGAAAGCTGTGTTTTAAAGCACACCACTTCACTATCAAGAACAGCAATGTTTCAAGCAAAGAAAAACACTACCAAAAAAAAGTACCAACCATAGTGCAGTTTGACGATAAATGGATGATTTACTTCTACTAATATATCTCTCTCCATTTTTGTACGAACTCTATCCCGAACTGGTGGAAAAAAAAGAATACTAGTATCAAAATTTATTATAATATAAATGAAACAAATTAGAATATGGGAAATGTTTAGTGTCCAAAGCAGTACTTTTACCTTTTTAGTGGTAAAAATTAGAAAAGGTAACAATATTTTGTAAGCCTTCCACAAAACACATTTTCAGACAGCAAAACTGCATTTTGTTTCTTGCCTCAACTTTTTTATTTAAATAGAATTAGCTATTTGTACTGAATATAAACATTCTGACTGTTAAGACCACTTTTTCTCTCTTCAACTAACACTCCCCATTTGTACAGTCAATTGCCTTCATTAAGGCATCTTCTGAAAGCCAGAATTAAGTTAGCTTGCTGTCACACCTATAACAAGAATGACTGACTTGAGTTTTAGCCACAGTAAGGTTCTAACTTAAAAGGCAAAATGAAAATTGTTTATTAAATTAATCTGTTCTGGTAGGAGAAACATAAACAGAAATAAATAATGCAATTTTAAACTCTGAAAAAGTAAATTTTACTACATAATTAAAGCTATCTGGCCAGATTTGAACTCACTGAAAAAGTGTTAAGAGGAAGATTATTCTCAAAAGAAATATTTAGACATGTTTAAGAGAGGTGCACTGAAAACCTATTTTCTGAAGTTTAAATAAAACGGTACACATACCTTTTAAAGAAGCTTTTTTCAATACTTTCATTGCATAAAGTTGCCCAGAATCAGGACCAATTATTTTCCGTACAAGGAAGACCTAGTGAGAAAATGCCACCTTTAAAATTACTGCTAAAAATATTATTTATATATTAAAATCACCCTGGTTAAAAAAATCTATTAATTTACATCTTTACTTTTAGCTTCATTGACAGAGAGAGCATGCCCCTAGTCCTATCCCATTCCTCAAAACCTCCACAGAACAACACGATGCCATATATTCACAATTGACATTTTGCACAAGCAAGCAATCAACTAAACAACTATCACAAATTATCTGAAAACTTCACACTAGTTTCAGACACCTTTAGGTATTCTTTCCGAAGCATATGCATCTTTTAAAAAAAGGACAGAATTCCCTTAATCAGATCAAAGGTACATACACCACCACATTTTCTTAGGTAGCCATATAGTCATAGTATACATTCCTTCCTATAGCCAACACTGTAAGTATTCACCAAAGAGAGTGCTCTTATACCATGTGGTTTTTGCTTTACTTTCTTGAAAAACAACAATAACAGGACTGCCTGGTCTGCCACCTCTTATGCTAAGAGATTTTTGAGGTTTAAGACCTGACTCTCAAATACATAACAGGCTATATACTAATGCATTCTGCAAGGGTGGCAAGACTAAAGCAAGGAAACACCACCATTTGTGATGAAAGTACACCTTCCCTCCAGAACAGCAACTCTAACAGGCTTTTCTGCCCTTTTATTTCCAGAGGAGTTTTAGAGATAAATGTTATATAACTTGACATTAGGAAATGCTTAAATAGAATGATGCAGCATGAATACACATATCTCCGTTAATTAATAGTCTAACTACTAGGTCTTTCAATTTATAGAATTGTTTAGTATGTGCTTCTGTTTCTAACAATGGCTGTTAGAAGAGAAACATTTTTTTTTAAATTAGGATTTTGTTTTAAATACAGTTTTTCAATTCAAGAGCTACCTGAAATTGCCTCTGGTCTTCCTTGTACTCACACTTTCCTTATTTAATTTCCTTGATTTATTTACACAGATACTTCTTTAGACATGATTAAATATCTAGAACTAATTAAAAAAATGAACTAGTATGCTTTTTTTATTCTAGAATCAGAAATTCATACACTGCCAATGACGGCGCTGGGAGAGGGGGGGCTTTTGTTGTAATCTCTGATCAGAAGAAAGGCATCGTGTTTCCTGGTTAACAGGCTTTTATTGTTAAAGCTGTGACCAACGGCTGACCTATTGCTTTGCTCCCCTGTTATGTGATGTTGGTGCTCAAATAGCAAGGGCAGTAATTCAAACATGAGCAAATGAGAAGACATCTGTAGGTTAATGTACTCATAATCTATTATACATATAAAGCCTTAATAAGCATGTACTAATGTTTTAATGCTGAATAACTAGCAGCTTTTCATCACGTAAGGAATCCGTATATCGGCTACAAACACAAGCTACTAAGGACCTAAATAGCCGCCATGGTGAAAACTAGTTTAGCACCATCTACTTAAATTTGCAGCCAAATTCTCCATAAACCCACACCTTGCGGAGATGCAGTGGTTGGTTGTTCATCTGTAAAGCATGAATTCAGTCAGACACCTGCTTTGAATTCAGCTCAGCAAGGACCAGCTTCAACAGACTGGGTGCTGAAGCCTTAGACCATTACCCAAGGCTGAACTGAGAAGCTCAATAGCAGACATGAGGTTTAACCCTTTATTTCTCTTAAGTAGTGTTAAACCCTGCACAGATGCAGCAGTACTATACTGCGCCAGAAGAAACAAGCCCTGTGTTTGCTAAACCCAAAGGAAAAGGCCTGGGAGGTACAGAACTGGAAAGACAAAACAAGGATCGTGAAGGCAACAGCTACTGATCTTCATTGTTTGTTTTCTCTTTTGAACAGCAAGCAGCAAACATTAGATAAAACCAGCCCTGTTCAGCGATGTAACAGTTACCATCTGGTTCTTAAAGCTGGTTCTTGAACCAAGTACTGCCAGGCTTTACAAGCTCTGCAACAGACGTCTTGCCAGGCTGGTGGGATTCTGAGCAACAGTGTTCCTACGGCTACCAGAAGCCTGGGCACTGTGAAGTGAGAAACAAACTGAGGCAGGGCTAAGATGTCCATACGAGATGTGCTGAACCCCAAGACAGGGTGAGACATCAAGTTTGAGGAATGAATGCATGGAGCATCTGAAGTCTCTAAAGAGAAGAAGCACATGGGGAGTTGGAAGCCAACTACAGACAATGAAAAGTTTCTTAAGCTAATGTCTAAATTATTTTTCCCCTCTCATGCACCTCTATGCAGAGGTTTGTTCCTGCCACAAGACAGGAAAGAAAACAATCAGCAAAAGAACAGGAAATTGGAAAAATACGTATAGGTGACTGCAAAGAAGAAAAAACATACAAGTGTTGCAAAAATCTAGTTTAAAAGATTGATTTTAAAAAAATAAGTTGGCTACATATACACTAGGATTACTATTTTAATAAATGTGTTTCAAATTAATGTCTGAAATGGTTTTAATTTCATTTCTGCAACATGACTGCAAGTGGCACATTACAAAAAATTACTGCAACATTGCCACAGTTCTTCTATAACCTATTTAAATAATTTTTCACTTAGTGTCTATAACTGTAGATCACCTGACAAATAAGCAAAATGAACATTAAACATTTCCGAGGCTATTTACTGTATTGTTACTTCAGTTCAAGTCCTAAATTACCACAGTCTAACTCTTTATCTACATCAATAAAGCTTTCCCATTTGGGAAAGGGGGGAGGCAGGGGTTGTGGGGGTGTGGAAGAATCAGACATTCACACTTGATCAAGTAGCATCATTAAAAGACAAACCATCATCTCCTCTGTAAATGTCTACCAGTGTTTATTACACCCCTGGCACCCTCAAGCATCAACCTAAACAGCAGAGGACACACAAGTACTGAACAGAGATATTCATTCCACTTCCTCACCAGACACTGCATGAAAGAGTCTTAACGCAGCTGAAGACACCACGATTATATTTCAAATAGCCATGGCATTGAACAAACAGAACATGCCAGAGCTGTTCCATAAAAAACACACTTAATTCTACAACCCAAGTGGTAAAATCCTTTGCTGTTGGTGCCATTGTTTCCACAAAACTGCAGATACCAGTTGAGATGAACCACAAACATGCCTACCTGCTCAAAACAAACAGGATCTTTCCAAGGCAGACCTCTTGCAGAGCTGCTACGGACTCACCCTTCTGCCTAGAGACTGATGTTGTTGCCTATCTGGGTCTGATAAGATTTGGAGTCCTGTTATAAATAGTGCTCCCTTTGCACCAGAGCAAGACTGGAAAAAGGTTGCATTTGTCAATATCTTCTCAAATGTTCCTAGTGACTCAGCTGTGGCTCTTCCTTGCCCCCCAAAACATACGTGAACTAAGCCTTCCCAGGCTGAATGTCTGGACAGGTCTAGAGAAAGATGCTGCTTTTACAGTAACTGTCAATTCCTCCTAAAAATGTAAAGCCAGAAAGGCTGTCATAGCAAAAAACAAACAAAAAAAAACAGTAAAGTAGGGTAACTTCCTCCAAAACAGGGCAGTACCCATAAGCACATCTACTTGTACTCTGATTTATTAGCTTTATACTTAACATGATTTCTGAAATGTCTTGGTAGTATTATAAAGGAAGTAAAACATTAACATGTATTCCTACTAGCATTAACATCAATAAGACAAAGCAGGTTGAACGTGGCCATCAGATGAAAACAAAATGTGCTGTCTTACCTTTCCAAACGATCCCTGACCAAGAACCTTAAGTAGTTCAAACTGTGCTGGATCTGCTTTCTCACATCCTTCTTTCACATGATGGGTAATGGGAATTTCTTTCACACTTCCTTCATCCTATTATTTCAAAGCAAACAAAATACAACAATGAACAGTCCAGAATTAATCAACTCTTATTAGATTTGAATATAAATGCCTTTTAAAAAAGTAAGTTTTAATAAGGCCTAAAAGAAAGCTATTTAAATGGACAAAGTTTCCCTCCATACTTTCTGAAACAAATGCATGTTTTATAACTCTAAACTGAAGTCAAATTCTCATCCAATTGAATAATACTTATTTTCTTTCATCATAAATATTACAACTGGAACAAATGTAAACTTTCTTACATGAAAGGAATTAACATACAGATTTTTAAACGAAATCTGATGTGATCCTTCTATGCTTTACCTTTGGTTTAGTTGCCTTTAGTTTTCCCTGTGATTGCTCTTCTCATCTTTCCCTTTCCTGAAATAGTCTTAATGAAAGCTAAATTGAATTTCATCATTTAGATAATTACTGCTTTTCACAGCAGCAAATAATAAATATGGTCATCCACTACTGTAGCTAAAGGAACATGCGTTGTTTGAAGAGCATAAATATTACATGAGTCATCTTAAGTGCTCTGAGAATTCCTTCATCCAACAGAAGAAATGCAGCTCCGAGGTGCAAGGCTCAGGTTAGACTTTCCTGCGTGGAGTCCTCCTTCAGAAAACTGGGGGCAATTCTGAGGCAGGGAGAGAACTAGCGTTCTGTTGCCTTTTTCCTGTTGGTCTAATCATTTGTTGGGGACAATTGGACCAGACAATCTTGGAGGTCTTTTCCTACCTTAATGATTCTATGGTTAGCAAAGTAGGGCATAACAGCTACAATTGTGAAAAGACAAACATTCATGATGAAAACACATCAGATTACGTATTGCGTGTCTATAAAACTTATGGTGTAAGAGAAGCTTCTGTGAGGCAAAACAACCGAGGTGTCAAAATAAGCACTCTTGAAACTATAAACTACGTGCTAAGGTCTGCAACAGCAACCTGAGCTTGCACATAGCAGAGGAACAGTACCCCTTCGCCCTATCAAGAACATTAGTGTATTTCTTGTGCTCAGCAAATAAAACCCAATGACAACAGAAAATCGCACCCAATTTGCAGTACTTGGAGGTCTTTACGGCATCCAAATGATTAACTGTTCTTCACCTCAAACTTTTCTTAGTGAAGAGAGACCAGGAAAAAAAAAGCCTACAGTGCATTCCTCTCCTTCAGCAAGGAGTCTGACAGATAAAGACATCAGACAGACCACTTGATGAAACAGTTAGTTTTAACAGAAAACATGTTACTACAGTCATGATCAGATTGACTACAGAAAATCTCGTAGCCTAAGAGCAAGCATGAAAGTTTACAGTCAGCCTTATCAGACTTGATAGACACACTTCTAAATGTCATTCTCTAGGTCATGTTACACAGAAGATCAGGAGAGAAATCCCATCATCCAGATGTGGATGTACTTACTACACTAATGAAAAATAACAGGCAACGACCACGCTGCATTAACTGTATATGCATTAATTGCCTTTTGTTCATCCAGCAAAGGAAGGAGCTGAAACGTCCTGTATATTCACTGACTGTAGTGCAGCTGTTACTGCAAGAGTCTCCCCTACATCTCCTATTTCATATTCTTTCTGGAAAAGAGCTGTTTGTTCTGCCTGCTTCCCATGCAAAGGTAGGTATTAACACAAGTCACTGCTGGATAACAAAGTTAATTCTTCAATTCATGCTCTAAGCTACTTATTTCCCCCCTTTCTTCACAAAATCAGCTGACATACACTAATGATACAGCATATATACATCCCAATTTGATTTCATCCATCCATCTTGCTGACTCTGCATATATATATTTACATGAAAGGTGCACATTTCTTTTTTTTTTTTTTTTTTTTGTAACACATGCTTCCCATGCTTGGAATTTAAGGCAGGTAAGAAGACTAGCATTTCAAGTCATCTGATGACAGAAAGCAGCAGTTCCTCTCCTTATATGCCAAGGGGAAGAAGAATCTTAACTGCTCATTCTTTCTATGAAGTGTGTAAATGCTCTATTTAGAAGCATTTTTACCTCAACATCCTAATTTGTGTTGCTTAACACCATGAACCTTTGCATGAGAAAAGATGTTTAAGAGTTCATCTGTTCTTCTATTTATCACCCACCTTGAGTCATTAGCCTGTGACATCACATTTGGTTGCTGCGGAGACAGTATTTCTAAATGTGACTGAGAAGAAAAATGTTTTCCATGCAAATAAAGAATAACTTGAGATGCATTAAATGAGTTAATTTTATAAGTAGCTTTGCCTTTACAAAAGATGTCTATATAATTTCAGCTACTTAACTATCATTAAAGCTCTAGAAATTGGTATGGCTGAAGTATAAAAAAGATCTCTGCATCATCAGCAGTGAATGAGCTGGTAAAGAGTTGCATGGATATATAAGCCAGTTTCATTTTCCTTTCTAGTTTGGCCTCCATGAACTGCAAATTTGGTTATCTGATTTTATGTTCTGCTCTTGAGCAGCAAATCTACTGCAGGGTTCGGGTACCAGCTCTCAGTAATCCACCTTGCAAATGAGGTAACTCTTCCCAGCAGGTTAAACAGAAGGCAAAGCACTGAAAGAAACACCACAATCAGTTATGGCTTTTTGCCATCTAACTTAGTTACAGCTTGACTGGTATGTTGGTAAGCACCCAACAAACAAGCTCAGCAACATCCTTCTGGTTTGGGTACAGTGAAAGACCAAGGCACAATCCATTGCTCATCTTTATTTGCTACCTGGAAGAGGATGACCAGGCTGAAGGTTTATTTACTTACTCCACACCAGGAAACAGACAAGCATCACGTGTTTCTATCCCCAAGAGTTTATTCTCCAAATCACTTAATTAAGAAGTTATTATTTCAATACAAAGCAGTGTATAAGATCTACTTGATACCCTCTTCCAAGATCCTGTTGAAAAATACAGAGGTGTGCGCTGAAAAATGATGGCCAGTTTTACCAAAGTCAGGCATTTCACCACATAAAGTTAGCCTTTAGTTTATTCCAAGGTTTAGCCACCAAACAGAACACTGATCTTCAGCATCTCCTAAAAACGCAAGTTACCAAGGCACTGGACAGGTATTAAGTATCTTCTAGATGCATATAAGTAACTATATTACAAGAAATACTCTATCACCTCTACTTTTGTAGAAAGAGAAACATTAAGCACACAAAATATAAGAGGTTTGAAGTTGAACTGAGCTAGAGAGATCTGTAAATGCTCTCTCCCGCACAGAGAATCTGTTCTTAAAGCACTGCCTCGTGCTGCAAACTTTCCCAAACAATCCACTTCAGGCCCCTACCCAGATGCCATTTTTCAAAGACATCTTTGAGACAGAGCCTCTTCAGATTTGGTCAAATAAAATGACAGGTTCAAAACTTAAATAGCAGGCAATGCCTATTTTTTTCTTCAGAAGGAAGTAAGGCTAATGACTGTCTGAACTGAACGTTTATCAAAGAGACTTACATGGTAGGAATATGGTTCACCTTCTTCCATAGGTTCATCTGCCATTTTAAGGCCATTTAGCTGAAGAGGGGAAAGATGGAAAACGCATTAGACAAAACATTAAGACCAAATAATTTTGAAAAAGCAGAGTTCATCATTCAACCAATTTACATTGGAGCAAATAAGTAGCACACTCTTACATGGGAATACCACAATACACCCCACTTCATCCAACAGTAGAAAGGAGATACCAACCCCTCAGTCACAGTAAGAGTTTGATTTATAGATGATGTTCAATCTCTCCTTAAGTAACAAACAATTCAATGCTGTTTAACAACTAAAAAAAACAAGAATCACAAAGGGCATGCTATGTCCCAACATGCAAAACATTAATTATAAACTGGAAATACCTGATAAAGTGGGTGAAGGCAATTACGGATTTTGCTAGTGATAATTACTAATTTGTTTATATGTTAATTACTCAGCATCACTACCTTCACGTGGCACAGATCCCACACAAGAACATACTAAATAAGATACGGAAACTCACAACTACATTTTCTCTGAAAACAGAAGTTAAAGCAAGCAAGTTCTTAAACTAGGCGATGACTTTTTTTTCCTCGTACTTCTCAATTTACCTAAAATACATGCCTAAGACACCGAAATACGGTACGGTTACCGGTATTACAAAAACTTTCGAAATGCCGTACAGACCATGCCCCTATTTAAGGAAGGAAAACCTGACAAACTGGTAGGGCTGCAGGGACAGGTTTATGCCATCGTGGTTGCGTCATCTAAGCAAACCCTCAACTGCTTGCACTGCCTCTTCTAGAAGGACTCTTGATTTCAAGCACAGCATTTAAGAGCTAAATCCTAAATGAATGATTTTCCTAACATAGCTCTCCAACTCCGGTATCAAGATGCTAGCGCTTATTTTTGGACTACATCCTCATCACTGACGAAAGTAACCAGAGGAAGTAGTATGATGCTTCGGTTACTTTCACTCTTCTCTCAGTTTCTATTTATTTTAACCGCAGTCAGCACACACACTGTTCACATTAACTGCAAGTCTGGATGAGCACGTAGCAGAAGACCCATCTATCTCAACAAGAGCTGGCATATTTAGCACTTGTTTGTCATGCATACGCATCATGCATTGCCACCTTAATCCCTCAAGGCCAAAATTCACTAACCTATTACCCTGGATTCAGAAACCTCACATACACTACAGAAGCCAATGCACTACTTTTGCTGCACAACTTATTTCTTTTTCTGCATTTTTTTTTCCAAGTTAGATATGTGGGGAGGGGAGGGATGCCCACTATACTTTGTATTGAATGAATTAACTGAATACATCAAGGCTTGTTGCCAAAGTTCAGACCAGATATGAACTCCAGCCTCATTTCAAGTGATTCACTGCCGCCCGATCTCTTTTCACAACTTTGTAAGATTACTTTCAAGCGTGAACCAATGTGAAGCCCACCAAAGCTGTCCAAAAACTACTAAGGAAAAGGGTTTCCCCTGTCGGTGCTCAGAAATAAGACGCAATTCTTCACTCATGGACTTAAACTTGAAATTAATTTATTGTACATTTAGCCTTTTCTTTCTTTAAACATTTCAACATTCAACATTTTCAAAGTTTAGTTACATAAATTTAAGCTCTGGAGCCAACATCACTAGCCAAAAGAACTGCAGATACACCAAAACCAGCTCAACTCCAGACAATCAGATAAAGAACACTATCATGGCTTGAATCAGTTTTTGAACAAAAAAATATCAGCGTGCTATCTGATTTCTGCAGTTTCTGAGCACGCCATGCAAGCATACTTCCAGCTTTCTGGCAAATCAAATATACTAAGTTATGGGATACTTATGGCAGGTAATCAAATGTCATCTTAATTAACAATTTCCTGTCATACACTTTTCCCCCTCGTTGCTTGTTTTTTTCCTGTCCAGTCTCTCTACAATTACAAGAACTGGGATGTCTGCCAGTTTTTAGTCCAAATAATTTTATGCTCAAGCACATAAATCTACTTTTATTGCCTGACAGACACAGACGGTTACACTTCTGGCTTATTTGTTTGCAAACCCTGGTCACCAGGTTTGTTTAAAAAATAACGCACCTGTAAGATCACAACCCAAAGGCTAGTAGTTTTAAAAAATAAAAATAGAAAAATGTTAAGTATTCAGTTAAAATGAATCAATGACAAAAAGCAAATCATTACTCTTCTGCCCTGTTACACTGGCCAAGTTTCACTAACTAGAAGTTTCCACTCCCTCTCCCATACCATCAAAAAAAAAAAATCCCTCAATCACCAGCTTTATGGGAAAAAGTACAAATTTCTGTTTCTGCAGCCAACTAGGGCCTCCTTTAGTGATTTAATTATGAATATTTATACACAAACATAGAAAAATTAAAATAGTTCTGTTCTTTATAAGTCATTACTTACTGAATATCCACGAATCCAGAAAGTGAATTTATGACTGAGAATTAGAAGACACCTGTCTATAGATAACAGGTGAAAGGAATCAAGTACCATTATTCTGAAGGAGAATTTCATCCTGGAATCATTTTGCTGTTCAGTACTTCTGAACTAAACTTTTATAATTAACTGAACATTTTCAATATTAACTTTCATTAAGACACAAACTAAACTCAGACATTGAGGCGGACAGTGTCAATGCTTTCCAAATAATTTTCAAATTCAAGTGAATATTCCACACTATATATTCCACAATCGGTATAAAAATTAACAGAAAACAGGAAAAAAAAGATGAGAACAAAGTTGAGATCAGACAACCTGGCATGTAAGAAACTTACTTTTCCAGAGGTGCAGGCTAAAAGACCCACTCCTGCAATGCCAAGCTCTCTCTGAGGTACCGCGGTGCAATCTGCCTTCTAATTTAAATAGCTGCAATGGGTCCCATGACTAGCTGGGCCTATACCATATTACCTTGGGAGAATATCTAAACAGCTTCCGTGGGCTAGTGAAAGGCTTAACTACTATTACGCATGCTTTTCCTCAGATAATTACAGCAGAACAGAGGAATCCCAGAATGACCAAAGATTAGAACCATGTAAGTATAGGTATTTCTTTACATGTTGAAGATGTTTTAGCTGCTTACACAGTAAATGTATTATGGTTTGATGGGTCCATAGCTTTGACCAAAAGAAGTAATGGTCAGTAAACGTGCCTCACTATAATGAAAAACAATGGAGAAAATGAAGTGGGTTCACTCTGTCCTGTTTTTAAATATCTTCATTTCAGCGTTCAAACAGAGGTAAAAATAAGGAAGAAAGCAGAACCAGGAATTTTATATTAATATTAACAGAAGTAAAAATGTGTTATTCATCACGTATAACCTAGCCTGGCTTCAGAAGGGTACCGTTTTACGTATGGATCAACAGCAGTTTCTGCACCTCCCAGGTTCCTCCTTCACTGCCCCTATCTTGCTGATACCGCAGCTACAGCCAGACCAACACCTCTCGGTTCTCCCAAGCGAGCACAAGACAAACCAGTTTGCTTCCTATTTACAGGAGTATTTCTCCAAAAACCTGTTTCAAATGTTAAGACCATAAGCTTACATTAGAAGCCCCTTATTCCAAAGGCTTTGAAAAAACAACTTTTGGGGAAAAAAAAGAAGTGTTAAGATGCCCACATTTGTTCCTCATTTATTTTGAATTACATCTGTAGAGTTTGCATCATTAATTTAATTAACAACACCTTGGCCTACTGAGTCATGTTTCCTGAGACTGGACTAAGAAACTTTGGTTTTCTGTGTGCACCTCAACAGGCAGAGATTTTATTTTAAAACAATGCCTACAAGTCTCGGTGTCAGCTCCAGGCCCCAGGAGGTGCACAGCGCCAGGGAACCCCCGGACCTCCTGCCCAGCCCCTCGCTGCTCAGACCCACTGCTAGGCTCAGCTCCTCTCACCAGACCAGGCTGGGAAATTCCCTCACATCTACTTTAAATGGATCAGATAGAAGAGAGAGATGGAGACATCCACCTTTAGGAAGAGATCCTAAGGCTTTAATCAATTTCTAGGGAAAGTTACGAACTTGTTTTCCTGTGGCAAAGAAAATATACATTCAAAGAGCCTAACAGACCTTCAGTAGCACGTAATTAGTGATTAAGAGAACATTTTGATCCTTTCCATTATCAGATGGAGAGCCACACGTCTCCCATTGGTTACAGACGAGCCACAGACGTGGCTGTGAACACCGGGATCTGCGAGGACCAGAGCTCCCCGCGCTGCTGCCTGACAGGGAGAGGCGTGAAGCTCCGCAACAAAAGTACATAAAACAGCCTCAGAGTCATCTTTTGTGGCAGATAAGACTGAAAACTGATGAAAACAACGTACTTCATCTTATTCCTAATGTAATAAAGAACTACATCCACATACACATTGAACTTCTGTACATCAGGAGGTAAGAAATCACACGTTTCTCCTATTCTAGAGTTACTGGGCAGTTTCTCCAAAGCAGTCTTGCAGGAAGCGAGGTGAGCCACCTCAGCAGAGCCCTGGCTCTTCCAGAGACTCAGAACTCCACAGCTATCTTCAAAAGTGATATATCAAAACACTTCTTCTATTACAGCACTTTCCAGTGCATAAAGACATCCATTGTTTTCCACCTAAGAGTATTTATGTGTTACTCCCCCCATCTCAACCCCCTTTTGAAGGCATCTTGTTCTTGTAAGTCTTCATAAAAAGTGGACATGGCTGCAATGGAAGAGGGCACTCAACTCTCACGTTTTGTGCAACTATTACTTGTTTTTTTTCTTAGCATAACACTGCCTAATTGTGGAAATTTTCAGAGATGCACAGAACTAGGTAGCTGAGTCATCCACGTCACTGCCAGTAATTACTCACAAAGGAGTTATGCAACTCCCAACACTGACAAAATTCAGTGGCCTTTGACAGACCAGGATCATAACATGCTTGAAAGGATAGGCCCAAATCAAAGATAAACTCACTTAAATCGACATGGACAGACTACATACAACAACAGCAACGCTCCACTTATGAGCATGTCTTTTCGAAGGCTTTCAATTCAGCCCAGTTTTCTAGCTGAATACTTTCATTTCCAGTCACTGCTGATCCAGCCTTGCACTCCTTGTCACTTGCAGCCAATTAAGCAACTGGTTTCTGAAGTACTTATTTAACAAATAAATGTGTATGAAGTTGCATTTATGCAATTCACACTATTAATATTGTGAACAGCATACACATGCTAAGGCAAGTGCAGTTCTTACTTTAAACACATGCAACACCACTTCTATTAAGTGAGCAGAAAACCCCCAAAGTACTGTATTCTGCCCATTTCTGAGTATTTTGGCCTTTTGTTAGCTTGGTCAATGAAGTGTTAACAAGTATTCGCCTGTTTCTTTGTAGACTGCAGTCATTTTATTAATCTGCTACATTTGTTTATAATCAATACCTCTATTGTATCTATTTTTGACAATGAAACTACTTATTAAACCTGTATTTCAAAGGAAAGAAGTTCACTGGATATCTGAAGCTTAAAGTGTAGGACACTAACCCTGTTATGTATGCTTAAAGTATTCCCACAGCCACAGAACTGTTTCACAAGTGACACTGTCATTGGAACATAAGAACAGACAAAAAACTTCATGGCAAACAGTTCAAAATCAAATCTTCAGCACTTCAAAAGCAGCCCAACATGAAAACGCACAAAATAATTAAATCCTAAACTTCCTCCAGAAGTTCATGTTATTTTCATGCCTTCAAGCACGAAAGTTTGTTTCCTACCTTCAAGACTGCATTCTTCCTTTGCCAACTGTTTTTAGTTCATCAAGTCGACACAAGTGCTACTTCACTGGAAATGCACTTATTTCTAATAATGTAATTCTAAATTTAGCCAACAAGCAGATTCCTCAGAGAGAGTTGTTTCGCCAATTTTTCCTCCCGTGGTACAACTAATGGACAAAAGCTCTAGTAAGTGCAAATAATTTAGTCTTTAAAACACAGGACCATCTCTTAGTCAACCATAGCTCCTGCAAGTGCAAGGTCACCTAGACCTACCAGATCGTAAACACAGGGTTATATTAAGTATTATAAGCAATAATTAATTCTATAAATGTTAAGTGAAAAATCTAAACTAAACCAGCTTTGTTAGATCCCCCAAACCAACTGAATGTAAAATTCCAACAAATACTACATCTCTCCTAGCTCCACTTAGATTAAGTGTTACAACAATAGTATTTGCTAATGCAATTCGAGAACATCACAGGCAACCTGAAGGAACTGTTTTTGGTATAAATGAAGTTGATAGCCAAATGTAACAAGGACATAACAAATGTGATGTCTCATTTTAATCAGAGCACAACTGAAACAGTTATATGCAGACACTGTTAGTTAAGCAGTTCCCGTAGGGGCCTGAGGGAAGTACCATTTGAAGAGCAACTGCTGCTAACAGGGCTGTTGTGGACATCCATCCATCGCCCCACGCCGCCTTCGCTTGGTGAGCAGGACCGCAGAGCCAGGCTCCTACAGGAACGCATTGCCAAGCTCCCGGCTCTTCACAAACACCCACGGAGGCGTTGAAGATAACTCGGACGTCACCAGAGTCAGCAGAACCACCTGTCTGAGCTTTGCGGTGCTGGAGCTATCACAGGTCCTCCTGCCAAGCCTGCTGTCAATACAGTATTTATGGCAGAGACCGTACACAGGAGCAGCATGAACACAATAGGCTGAAAGTAGCACAAGCTTTGGCAGAAGGGTGTTTGTCCATCCAAAAAAATCTGAGCTGGGCAGTAACCACTAAGTTTTAAATTTCAACTGCAACACTTTAACTTTGTGTATTTTAAATCCTACCATATCGCAACACTCTTGAAGAATAGGCTCAGTGGTGTCAAAAACATTCTCAGACATTCAGTAAGCTTCATTCCTTAAGTACAGCATGCTATTTTTACAAACCATAATAGTAACAAATAAGCTTTAATACTTCTGCTGACTTTTTAATCCTTACCTTTGGCTTCACTAACGTAATTAGGATTTCAGTATTATTAAGGTACATGAACTGCGCTAAGTATTAGACCATTAAAATAGTTAAAGTGTAGCAGGCATGGTGTAGCAATGCATGTCCAGTAATTACAGGGCTTGGACGTGGCACTCTGTAGACACAGCAGCAGAGAATAAAAATAAGTACAGAGTTTGAAATCCCATGGATTTATTCCTATTGTGAACTACTGTATTTTTCCTTTACGTGTATATAGCGACGTTATCAGAGACGTAAACTTCAACAAGATCCTTCGCTGGCGATTATTTCATTCATCCCCAAAAGTGCAGGTAGGCCAACTTTGTGCACTTTGTACACAGAGATGAATCTGCTACAGCCTTCTCCACTCCCGATAAGAAAGCCCTACCGCATCCCAGAAAGCGAGTCCAACCAGTTTGGAGCAGCTTTATTTAGATAACATCTTTTGTGTGTGCAAACGCACCGAGGTGCAACCCCTCACTTGTCACACCTACCGACCAGCTCTGCGATCCTGCGTTTGCGCTTTAGCCGTGGAAAAGTTTCAATGCCCCAGCGTCGCGTCCTGCGGAGCTAACGCGGCACTGGAGCACGACCAGCCGCCCCGGTCCCGTTTGGCACCGGCTTAGGGGCAGAGGCAGGCGCCGACCGGTGCCCCGGAGGCTTCGCCCCGGTCCCCCCGGCGGGCAGCGAGGGGTCGGCTCCCGGTGCCAGCCGCCTGCCCAAGCGCCCCGCGGCACGGAGGCGATTTTCCACAAGTTCAACTAACTTCGCCGAGGCGGCTCACAAGCTCGGGGGCCGCATTTGCGCCACGGGACCACGCAGCCCAGGCCGCCCCCCCCCACGGTGCTGCCTGCCCCCGCCGGGCAGCGAGCGGTACCGGCACCTCCCGAGCTTCGCCCCCGCCGCCGGGCTGCGAGGAAGTGGCGTCGGACGCGGGCGCCGGAGGAAGCCGCGGGGCCGGGCTCTGCCCCGGCGCGGGGGGCGCGGCCGCCTGCCCTGCCCGGCCCGGCCCGACGGGAACGGAGGGACCGGGGGGCGAGGAGGGGGCGCCCCGGGAGGCACCCCCGGGGGAAGCCGGCTCCGGGGCCAGCCCCGTGCCCGGCGGGCAGGTGCCCTTGTGGCGGGGAGCCCCGCGGCGCCGCCCCGCCCCGCACTGACCTCGCCGCCGCTCACGTACAGCTCCATTTTGTGGCGGGGCGCCGGCTCCTCCGCGTCCTCCAGCGGAGCGAACGGCACCATGGCCCGGCTCCGCGCCGCCGCTCGCCTCCCTACCGGGGGAGCCGCCGCCGCCGCCGCCGCCACCGGCCGCTGCTAGGGCTGCTGCTGCTGCTGGTGGTGGCGGTGCCGGTGCCGCTGCGCATTCCGCGGGGGCCGGGAGGCGGCGGGCCCCCTGCCGCCGCCCACGCAACGCGGCGGGGCTCGGGCTACGGCTGCGGCTGCTGCCGGCCGGCGGGGGCGGCTCCGCGCTGCGCTCCCCCGCGCACACCCCCCAACATGGCGGCCGCCGGGGGCAGGGCCTGCGCCGCACGGGGGTGACGTCAGGGCGGGACGGAGAATCCCTGCACGGGGAGGGGAGGGGAGGGGGCGCGGCGGGCCGGTGACGGCAGCGCGCGGGGAGCGGGAGCGGGCTGAGGGGACGTGCCGGGAGGGGGGCGGCCACGGGGGCGGGCAGCACCTGAGGGTCTGTGTGAGGTTGGGGGAGAAGGAGTGGAGGCCTCGGAGAGCGGCAGGAGGGCCTTTAATAAATAAACCAATAAATAAGCACAGAGGTGCCGCCGCCTCAACCCAGAGAGGCTGCCTCCGGCTGAGGGAGCCGCCGTCCCCTCATGGTGGGGGCGGACAGCACCTGAGGATCTGTGTGAAGTTGGGGGAGAAGGAGTGAAAGCCTCGGAGAGCAGGAGGGCATTTAAAAATAACTAACTAAATAAATAAATAAGCGCAGAGGTGCCGTCGCCTCAACCCAGCGAGGCTGCCCCCGGCTGAGGGAACCGCCGTCCCCTCAGCCCGCCCACACGACCCGGGGTGCCGTGAATTCCTGTCACGACCGACGGCAGAGCCTCCTGGGGCTGCCGGGATGCGGGCACTCGTACCGGTGAGGGGACTGAGGGAGAAAAGTTTTTTCGTGCGTCTATTTTTTACTTTTTTTTTTTTTTGTTCAACTCGGAGGTGGCAGGATACGAAGGGGAGGCGGCTGCGAAGCGGTGAGCCGAGCGGCAGGACGAGCCGGGCCCGGGCGAGCCGCGCCGCCTCCCCCTGGTTACAAACGCCCGCGAGTGGGCGGCCGCCTTTGTTTCCAGGCACGGGCTTCGAGAGAAACACCATGGTATTTCCAAACCTGAGGGAGAAATAAAAGGCCAGGGATGAAAAAATAATGTTTTCCCAGCACTGTTTGATGCTAGGAGCTGGAAAACATTAGACGGTACTACCAAAAATCCATAATTTTAAGGACAGAAAACTGCCTCATTGACACCGAGTATTTATTTAAGCCCCACACGAACTCTCAGTGAGCCTTGCCATTTAGATAAAGCTAGAAAAGGAAGTCTCAAACTGTTCTAAATTGCCAAATAATTTTGATGAAATCAGCATGACCAAGGGAGCAAAATGGTACGCTCCATAGTTCAGAATGCTTTCCCCTTGCTGATTTTTTAACTCAGAAGTCAATCGTCGAACAAACAGGTATAAGATGCCTTGCTGCTGCCATCCTTGGTTAAATTCGATCAACCTGTTTCACAAAGCTGACCGTTACAGTCCCCTGCCGCCAAGCCTGCTGAAGGGTTGCCTATTGTGAATGTGTCATTGCATCAACAGCCAGCTGGCATGTCAGCATTTCCATTGCAAACCTATTTTTAAAGGTCTGTAACTCGACCGTGGAAGACAAATGCTTTGGACTGAAATGGGGAATGTGTACTAGGAATGTTCTCCTTCAGAAAATAAAAATTATACGAGAAAATGTAGGACCAAAGTTACCGCTTCTTAATGTTGAGAGAGAATTTACATTCTAAATACAGAACTATTTAGGATAGGTCACTTGTAAACATTATTTTTGTTGTAGTAGGATATTGTGTACCCGGAGCTCTTAGAGCAATCACGCATCGGGAGAGCAGGTGACAAGCCCCAGCTTCCTGAGCCTTTGGTTCACACACTGCCACCTACCCCAGTGCCTCTGCTCCTTAGTGTTACTGGTGTGCGCACACAAGTAGCCAAAAGGGCAAAGTTTTTTTTTTGTTTGTTTGTTTTTTTTTTTTTTTCCCTGTGAGATTAAATATTCATGTACTTGAGCAGTGCCATGAAGCAGATCGTAATTTAAATACAAAGGAAATCAACTGAGAAGTGACTTTCTGAAAGTGCTTGAGTGCTCAGCAAGAACTGGTGTTTAAAACTTGTGTTGCAGATGTTTCTCTGCCTCTGACTTTTTTTAATGCTACTGAGCGTTATTGTCTCAAACACCAAGAGGATATAAACAATGGCCCTGCATCCCCAAAGTCCTAACACTATAATAGTTGAGAAGTTCAAAGTAAAGCCATGACTGAAGAAGTTGGCATTGTTACTCGTTTCTTGTCAAAGATTACAAGAGTGAAATTGTGATACACATAGATATAATAATGGCTGATTCAGAAAAGTAGTTGCAGAATTTCTTTTACTCTAGGTTTCACAACCAAAGAAACAAAAGATATTCATTAAAAAAAAGGCAACAATATGTCACTGAAATTCAAAACTTGGCAAGATCCAAAAAGAAATGGGCTTTTATAGAGAAAGAAAACATCAAATATATAATAGCAAGTCTTTAAGTTAGGAAGCCCAAGGTCTTGTCTCTTGGGTTTCAAACAAATATTTAAATATATATATAAATGTTTTTTTATACCTGTTTTTCAGAGTATCTCATCTCACCCGTGTCCATGACTGTATGGATATCAGATCTCCTTCGATGAGCAATTTTCAGGTGAGGATATCAGATCTCATTTGGTGCGCAGTTTTCACCTGAATATTTTTTGCATTCCAGAAGCTTAATTTGTTTAGCAAGTTCTACTCATGTTCCACAGCATGTTGTTCTATGATCAGCATGACATTATAACCTCTTTTTCCTCTGCCAGGTACATTTATTAGATGAAGGTTTCAAAACAACCAGTTTCTAAGTATTTATTGATTTTAAAATTAATTCTATGACAAGGCAAAGTTGCTGAGAATACTCTTTTACCTACTCTAGTAGGAAAGGGATTATAATAATAATAAACAGGATCTGCAGCCAAAATTCAGCCTGTTCAGTGTCAGTAACACGAACTCTAATCATTCAGTTTTCCTTTTTGTAGAGCTCACAACTGTGGCCAGCTCACAGCATCCATGCGTAGCTTGCTCATTTTCTCTGAAAGTATCAATCATACACTTGAAAATATGAAGAACAGATTATTTATGAGATAAAAATATCCTGCAAATTTTCTGCAGATGATTCCTAGCAGTACTAGGAATATGCCTTCTCAGAGAAGCGTATTCTAGAGCTGTACTCCCTCTTAAGTTTTCTGTCAATCTGTGTCAACCTTGTCCCTAAACAGGATTATTTCAGAAGGATTCCACAACCTTTGTGTTCATTCATCCAGCAAGTTTTCCAACAAAGGAAAAGTAAGAATACTATGATCAGGACAGTTTCTTCTGTTCCCCTTCTCCCGCCAGTTAATGATACTGGAATCTGAACCATGCTAACCATGGCAAGTACAGTGCAGCTCCACCCTGGAAAGCAAAGCAGAAAAAGCAGTGTGAATGTAAGAATATGTGAAGAGTATCTCGTTCAGCAAGATCTTGGGAAGGAAACTACATAAAAAGAAAAGTTTGAGCAAACCGCCCAAGTCAAGACTGAAGATTTATTTTGAATTTACTACAATGGTAAAGCCCCTGAAAGGGAACAAATGCAAATTTAGTTTCTGTAGATTCCGTTCAAGGCAGGATGTGAACTCTAAGTATCAATTGTGGAGGTGGTCTAGGGGAGGATACAGTTAATTTCTTAGGGAAAGTTTATTTAAATTCTGAATTATTTCACCTTTAATCTTTTGTACGATACAATTCAACAACACTTGCACTGTCTGAGCAGTACAACTCTTTCCTATTGTGTGGCTGAATTTACGTGGGTACAAAGCACTCCTCTATTAGCATGACTTGTTCTCATTCAAGAAGGAAAAAGAACTGTCCTGATGCACAGATAATGTTTAGTTGTGTGCTTGTGTCTACACCAGAGCTGTTCCAGAACAGGAACTGATGTGCACAATGGTCAGGCGGTCTGGTGGGTGGGCTCTCACACTGATGTAAGGCAGCGCAGTGTTTTCAGTCTCAGTCCAGGGTCACAGCTGTAGCTAGTAAGCTGTGGAGATACTTCACACACAGCATAAATCGATCTGGCCTTAACAAGGCAAATATTACATCAAGATTTTCACAGTTTTAGAAACTAATATAAAAATACTAAACATTTTTATGTATTTGGATTAAGTTAAGGAAGAGCATCCGGAGAAAATCTTCAATCAATATTGAGTTAGTCTTAACACGAAATAGCGATGTGAGAGGCTGTATCCCATCCTGTATATACTGATATTTAAAAAATGTGAATAAAGACAAACTCATTTTAGAGAACTGTGGTATAAAATATAAACAGTTTCATGTGGTTAAACAGTTCATTATGTAGTATGCCCCATCCTACTAAGGCAAGAGAGGTCAATTATGTGAAGAAACAGCAAGAAACGCTTTTATATTCATTTATGATTATATGAAGAACAAGTGAAGAGGCCCTTACTGAATTCCTGCTTCAGTATTATGATTATATTTTTCCATCTACATCTTTTGTACTTTTGTAGCAAGTTTTTAAAAAGCTTGTTTACGGATAAAAAAAGCAGACCAATTTAAGAGACGATGCTCATAGTTCAATGCCTTGAGAAAGATCCTTGATACTTGATATTTCACTCTCACCATCAAAGCATCACGCTTTTCTCAGGCTATTATAGAATAGTAGCCAGCTAGCCCCACAGGAGAAATTTAGCAACAAGTTTTGCCACTTTCATCCAAAATGAGCTAAAGAAAGATCTCAGACAAGCAGAAAACATAATGAATTTAATCTCTGTTGATCACGTTGCATCAAGAAAAGGGAGTAAAAAATATATAGGCACAGTGAGCGAAACTCCTGCTAGATATTTTTATGCTTATCTCATAATTATTATTTCTTTTCACTTAACACTTTGGACTTGTTCTTCATTTCAAAATGCATTTTGAATTCAAATATCCTACAACGTAATATTTTTGCAGAACTGGGTGAATGCTCCAGACCAGCCAACTTACACATCTCAGAAGTTGTATACTGTCAAACCAAAAGCTATTTACAGTGAAATTAAAGACCCAGTGTCCTGTCTCTGGCCAAGAATGTGGATGCCAGACAGAAAATACAAACAGGGCAAGCAGTACCTAATGATACTTTTCCAGAATTTGTTTTCAGCCTCCAGCCATTCAGGTTTCCTGAGCCCAGGGTGCTGTCTTGTACTGAATAGTCTTGATAGATATTTCTTCCATGAATCTGCCCAAACCCTCCTGAATCTCTACATTTTTAGCAGAGATAATATCTCACAAGTTCCACAACTATACCTTAGTTCAAAAGCTCACTTTTAGCCTACCCCTTAGTTTTATCCAATGTTCCCCAGCTGCATGATTAAGCACCCTTTCCACATCGGTTGTGACTGTATGTGTGGTGTATTTCCCACCTGCACCATCCTGTCATCCTCTTTGTTTCCCAGGCTGAGATTCCTGGGCTGTTTAGTCAGTCGTGAACAAAGGGAAATTACAGTTTCTCTTTACACATTTTCACTAGCAATATGGAAGTAAATACTAAATAGTTACCAATAGTGTGCATGAATTACAAAGGGAAAGGTCAGTAATTAGCTATCAAAGTCCTTTTGGGGAATGACAGGTGACTCAAAGCAAATTACAGGCTTACCACGAGGACTGGATAGACAAGCAGCGATCTGGTAAGGAGGGAGTTTGTTTTGCATCCACAAGGGCCATTGCAGAGAAGGGAGACCGAGGCTTTGTGTACAGTTTTGGAATCTGAGCTTGGAAAAGCACAGCAGCAAACCACAGAAGTACTCCAGCCTCCACCTAAAGATTGCAGTGGAAAACCCAAAGGTCCAGCTTTATCAAACCTGATTGTAAGTGCTCATCAAACAAGAACTTCTTTGGTAGTCCAGTTCTCTTTCCAAAAGCTACAGAAGAAAACCAAAGCAACTGTATTTCTCATATAAACACCTCTGCAGAGCTGAGCCAAACACAGGCCAAAAAAGTAATTATATACTGCAATCAGTTACAGCAGTCTGAACACACCAAGAAATAGCAAATTTACCATAAGCAACTGATCCTTCTTCTTCTTTTTTTTTTTTTAACTGAATCTCACATACTTTTGCATTTTCCAAAATTTACTTCATTATTTTTCTTCAGACCTGTTTAATCCTTGAAACTGAAATGAAATCAGAGAAATCTGGCTTGAATTTGCTGTGAATTTTGCCTCAGAGCACAGAACAAACCATCATGATGTTCCAACATGCAAATGTATCAACAATGATGAATACTTAAGGAATTGATTGCATCTAAAATCATCGTGATCTCAGTCTCCAGGGAAGTTTTTGTGACAGCAGGGGTGTTACTTTTGAAATGATACAGAGCCAAAGCTGTTGCCAGTCCCTAACTTTAGCTAGGAGCCCACATATCATGCCTCAAACTAGTATCCTAATCATCTCAGGTGAAAAATCTTCCAGTTTTGGAAGATTATAATTAACTTCCTACTGAGCCATGCTTAGAAGAATGTCTCAACCTGGAAGATTAAATAGGGACTTAGTATCTGTCAGCAATCATTCAGCGGTAGCTGTTTGTGTCTTGCAGCATAAAGATACTGATTTAATGTATTATATTTAGAAAATGTTTTCTCCTTATTGTGGAACAAAAGGACTTGACTGCATGAGTAATAGATGTATTACTGGGAATACAGAGTAGGTTGCTGAATACCACTTCTGCCATATTAGTTTATGCCTTCAGATAATTGCTGTAACAGCAGTACTTTCAGAATCCCCACTCCTGGAGGAAGAGAAATCACCATGCCTTCCCAACCCACTGATATTCTCTGAGTTTCTGTGGGTCACCATGACTCGGATTGATAGCTATTTTTTCTCTGCTGTTATCAAGGTTATTTCCAAGCCATCTTGACTTTGCTTCTGTTCCAATTAGGGCATGACTTGACTCATCAGTTCTTTATTTGGAACACACATCACATTTCTTCACTTCATCAGTTTTCCTCCTAGTGAGGTCACTTGTTTGTGGCTATTCAATACTTCATTCAGGTGCCGATTTCTCAATTTAATTCATTTTCATACAATCCTGTGCAGTCTTTCTTACAGCCACAGTTCAGCCAAGTACCTATTATGCAGAATGACTTTGGATTTAGCAGGTTATAAGCATATGGGAAAAGCTGAGACCATTCTGAAATGTTTCAGAACCAGTATCTGAAGCCCAAATTATTTTTCCATTAAAAATGGTGAAAATTTTCATAATAATTTCAATGGGAACATGATCATTCTCTAAGTAATTGCTATCAGGAATTTAATTTAAACCTCATTTGACTGACATTTCTTGTTTGCAAGATAGCTATTTTAGGAACAATGTCTTGCTAGTATATCTCTCTTCATCTTAGTCATGACTGATAACAGAATAATCATCTCAACTACTTTTCTTTTCCTGCATAATGGCTTCACTGCATTTTCACATACCAAACACACAAGAATAGAAACACTTAGACAAATAACAGTATTATATGCAGATGAGCAGGTAAGTGAACAGAACTTGCTTGAAACTATCTTGGCTTGGGTAACAGGCTGAGAACCCTTTGCGGTCACGTGTGGTATGTTTAAAAGACTAAGGGAAGATGCAAGGTTGTCTCTGAAGCATGCCTGTAACTTGCATTATTCCAAACTGACGTTACATCCACGTATTAAATACAGAATTTCTATGTACCGTAACTCCTCCCTGCTCATTCCTTGTCTTTCTGATTTAACATGTTGTTCTGCAAGAGTTAACTGTTCGGTCCTGTCAATGCTATCTAATAAAGGACACCATCAGCAAAGTCAGAACTATTTATCCCAGTCACATTGAGCTTTCCCAGGACGAATCTGAAGCAGCTATCACAATTGTAATTTATTTTTAAACAGTAGATTTCGTACAGGGAAATGCCACAAAAGGCTTCACCGTTCATTTCATTATCTTGTTTCTTCTACTGCTTTAATAAAAGACAGCGGTCATAGGGCAGCTGAATGCCAAGTTACAAAAGAACATTACTTGTGACTGTTTCCAGTTCTTTGTAATATTTTCTCATTAGCCATAAATCTATGAGGACAAGAGATTACAGAGAGTTTTCAACGAGTTGACTTTGACACTGAAAGAGCTGCTTCTCCTTTTAATGATGAGCTGTCACAGGCATCGATCAGTAGCCATGGCAGAACAGATGAAAGCAGTAAAAAATGACAGACAAACACACTTCTTAACGATAAGGAAAAAATACAGTCCAAACCGTCTGAGAGGCAGATTTTCATTGGCTTTAATGGGAGGGCTGCTTCTTTTTTTTTTTTTTTTTTTTTTTTTTTTTTTTTTTTTTTTTTTTTTTTAGTAAGCGTTGTGTATTGGCTTCAGTGAGAAATGGGAGCACTTAACAAAGGAAGCATCTAATAGAATGAGGTCAGACTTTTAAAGAATGGCTATTACCCAACAAAGCAGAACATCAGCAGGTCACTACAGAGAAAACAATAAATAACTTTCTATTAACAGGAAGAATAATGCTAGGAGGTACCCTGAAAATCCTAATGAAGCTACAAAAGATCAGCTCCGGCCTGCTTTAGGTTCACAGCATTTCACCAGCTAGTGGTGCTTCAATGAGAATAAGCAAATTAGAATGAAGCCCTGTAGCTGATATGACAAGGCTAAAAAAAAAACAGCAGAAAGGAGCTGGATGTAGAGCCTTGCAGCTGAAGCACTGCTGTTACCCAGACAGTCTTAAAGGGAAAGGGAAAAAGGCAAAGGCTGTGTCAAAATTAAATTCTGTAGCAAGGATCTGGCAATGTTATTTCTCTTTAAGTTTCAGTAACTTCGTAAACAGGCTTGCTCCTCTTCTAGCAGTGCAGGCAATATGTGATTACATTACCTTCCTGCAACAATAACCCCCCCAGCTTAAGTCTCTCTGCTGCACTCAGGGAAGTGCTCTGGGGCTGGTTTTGCACCTTTCCCTCTTTTGAGCTACATGGGTAGCTTGGCCGATCCTGACACCATCTCGTAAATGGATAGATGCTTAAAACCCCAGAGTTTAGAAACACAAGTGTATTTCATAGCTGGGGAAATAAAATTTGACTTTTATTAAATGCTGGGCTTTCAAACTTGTAATTTTGAGCATCAACATTTATCTAATAAAAGAAGAGCTGCTGGTATTTTTTCCTGCGACCCACAGAACATAGCACCAACTTTGGAAGGGCAGCAAAGGCAATGGAGCAGGACTCTTAGAAAGAGGAGGAACTGGTTTCTCAAAAAAAAAAAAAAAAAAAAAGACTTGCTTTTAAAATATGTTAACTGTCATATAAAGAAAAAAAGAACAAAAGAAAGAATGCTGGGTTTGTGTGGGAAGGAAGCATATTTAAATCTGAAATGAATGATGTACCTTGTAATTATAGGAACCATTGAAAGAGATAGTCAGAATTAAAATGCTTTAAATATACAGATTGAAATAATAATTTAAAAAAATTATGTATGTATAAATGCACACAAACAGATGTAGATGACAAAGGGCTGAAGTTCAAATCAACTCAGAGAAGGAAATCAGCCCCGTTAAGTGAAAGCTGAAGTCGCTGAGCTCAACAGGAAGGGTTTAGGAAGGATGCGGCTGGGACAGTGGTTCTGGAACTTGGGATTTAATGCTAAATTAGGGTCTGCAGAGTACCGTAACTGCCTCCCAGCGATTCTTTTCTACAGCACATGAACTCTGGGAACTCCTAAAAATTAAATCAAAACACCCTTCTAAATTTTGAATTACCAAACAATGGATGATTAAGCATAATTATTAAGCTTGCAGCAACAGAAGTAACATATTTCTTCTGTTATGACAAAGTTCTCATTGCTTAATGTGCTTTTATAAGACAGTTATAAAGTATCTCATGGTATTACAGACATTTTACATCCAGCTATTAATATTGCTTACTTAGCTCTCGGGATGGTACATATTTTCACTCAGAGATTATTGTATCTGTTTTAACAGCTAGAGATAAGCCCGTGTGCCCATTTAACACTGAGAAATGGCATTTTTCAAGCAAGGAGTATGCTTATCTGAGCACAGAACCAGCACAAGGCACCTGCAGAGGCATTACGAAGTTAGATAGGTTTTCAGTGGGATTCTCTTTCTGTAGAGGAGAATATTTTGCCATAAAGTTTTTTTCATAAAAGACTTTTCTTTCATAAAGCATCACGTTGAGCGCTCAGCGTTTCCTTCCGACTCCCCTCAAGTCACACTGACAGAGCTGCATAGCCCACAGATCGACGCAGCAAGCTCAGGGGAAATGAAAATTGTCCTTCCTTGTTTGTTCGACTGTTTGTTGAACATTAATCCAGCACTTCTGGCTTTTTCCAAAGTTGTTCTGAGACTCTGGGAATGCTTGTTTTATTGCTATTGACACGTCAAAGTGACATCTACATTTCATTATACTCTATACAGTTGGAAAAAAGATAGATCATCTGCAAAACGCCTTGGCTGCTGAACCAGCATTTTACCAAACACTGCCTCCAACGAGGGTGATTAACTTGCACAGGTTGGTGGTTCAGTCTGAACAGCACCTGCCAAAACTGCTGCCAATGCATTTCACTTCAAAATCGTTGAAATATTTGCGAGGAGAAAGGGCTTATCCACAGCATCAGCTTCTCTATGGCCTGGACACCTCCACCTCTCTCCTTTTCCTAGCAGTGACGTGAAAGATGCTGGGCCAAATCCTGCCTAAGCAGCCCGCCGTGTTCACCACCTAAGTGGATAGGTTTGAGAGACTTCATTTCATTATCAAACCCTTCTCACTTTGGGAAGGGTTAATTTGGAGAACATTGCAGCTTCTTGCTCTGCGTGTGGGTGAGTGTGGGGGTTTCTGTTTTGTTTTTGAGCAGGAAATCATATTTTGAGCTTTTACTGAGGGCCTTAACCCCCCAAACGACAAGCACGTTGATTGGCCCTAATGCAGTCCCAAGCTCTTCTGTGTTTTTTTTCCCCATCCCACTCTCTATGTAAATCATCTTTCTTCTGCTTTGTCTCCATAGACTGCAATGCCTCTCAATTTTTGTTTTAATTTCTTATCGAGTGTGCTGAAAATTATTAAGCACATTGAGTGCTACCGAGTCAGCTGTTTTGCCTCCAGACTGTCCATCTTTCAGCTGGCATCGATTTCGCAGAGAGCTGTTAAAACCTTATTGCATGGCCCTCCAGATTTCCTGAGAGATTCAAAGTCTTCAGGGACCTCAAGAGCTCCAGTCTGCCACGTGGGTTATTATAAATCCTGGTGTGCTGTATCCAGAAAGCTCTCAGAAACACCATCTGGGCAAGATCTGCTTCAGCCAGGCTGTCCCTCTGCAGCGGTCAGCATCGCTCCCGACCAGCACTGCACAACGCTGCTCCGCGGCTCCCAGCTGGTTCTTGCAAGAGCCCCTTAGAAGTTAAAATTCTTCCTTTTACTACAAATTAAAAACATGCATTTACAAGCTCTGATTATATTTGAATGACTAATACGCCGAAGGAGTCACCAAAAAAGCATAAATTAGAGTTATCAGGTCAGATCTGGATAGAGGAAGTTGGTACAACTCTGTTTATTTCCGAGCATGAGGTGAATCAGTTCAAGATCTCTTTCCTTGAACAAAGACATACTTTTAGAAAAAATACTCATCATTTTGAAATTGTTAGGATATGGAAAACAATATGTAACCCAATGTCAGTACTAGATAAGTGTAAAAACTGCCTTTAAAATGCCTCCTGATCAGGACTTTTACTAACTGATTGAATTTCTGCTTTTAATTACTGGATTGCTTTTAATACAAATTATTACTCTGTGAGAATCACAAAGTGGGGAGGACAGGAAATCTCCGTTCCTTCATCCAAACTTTCCCTTGCTCTGCACCAGCAGAGCCAGCTTGAGGAGTGCCTGCGTCCCCATGACCAACAGCTACCACATCTAAACTGCGTTTGGCACCACATCTGCTGAGGAGGGAGGCCGTCCCATCACTGCTAGCAGCCCCTAGGAGAACCGTGGTGGCCAGGCAGTGACACCGAGCTCTGAACAGTGTCAGGTGGGGAAGATGACGAGGCACCACAACGTTTCCCACAGAAACACCAACTAATATGTATCTTGCCAAGTTGGCCTCTGCCCCTGTATTTTTAAGAAAAATCTGAAATTGATCTTTCATAACTGCCTGTGGTCAGGATGTTAATTTGAGCTCTACCCAAGAAACCCAGTGCAGGAGATAAACCAGCAACTGGAAGGCTGTGCTGAGACGTTGACGGTGCTGTGACTCACAGAGGTGCCACCCACCGAACCTCCAGCAGCCTCCTTGGATGAGCTGCAACAGATACACACGCTTCCCTTCCCCTGTATACATTTTCAATTCACACAGAGACCTATGAGTGTGTGTATATATATACACACACACACATTATACATCGACATTTAAATATAATATACTGCCAGAGTTATGATTTTTTAAATATCTGAAGGATGTGGTATCTTGGAAACCAAATGCTTCGAGCTGCCCAAATCAATTACAGAGTGAATCAACATATTGCCTCAGCGTGGGAGAAGTGAGCAGCCGGCGCTGCCGCTGTCCCCATCCCGGGAGCTGCGGGGCTCTGGCAGCCCCCGGTGCCCCCACCCCCCGGTGCTGTGCCCAGGGCACCAGCCATGGGGGCTGCGGGCACGGAGCCAGCAGCTGCAGCAAGCTTTTGGTGGCTTCTTCAGCGGAAAGGTGTAAGGGCCTCCCAGCGGGAGCAGACCATTTACACAGCACACAAAGGTGGCTTAACTCTTTCTTGTGTGTGCCTGCAGAAATTCAGGTTTTTTCATTTCATTTTCAATCATTGTCTGTGTTTGATAGTTGAGCAATCAAACAGAAACAAACACAAAAAAAGAGTGAGCATCATTTTCTGCGTTTTTTTTCTTATTTTTTTTTTCTTTTATTTTTTCCCTAATATGCCATTTACACAAATAAGCGACACACTCTGAAAATTAAGTGGTGTGTTCATCCTGTTTCCTATGAGGAAACAGACCATAGCAGGCAGCGAGTGAGCTCATAGCCCACTGATGGCAGCACGAAACGACATTTGGATATTTCTGAAGTGTGACTGTGACATGTGAAGTGTGACGCAATAGCGTATCCACCCATTTCTCACGGCTCTTAGCTCAGCTGGGAGGCAAAAGGCGTGCTCCGAAGGGGGCTGGCCCTTTGCTACGCAGTGATGGTCACCAACACCTATTCTGGTTCCCCACGTTCTCAGAATTTAGTGTAAAAGAGCACTTTGAGCTGGTTATTGCCAATAAAGAAAACGGTCAGTGCTTGCTTTGGGAGGAGCGAGCAGTGGAAATTGTAGGGCTCCACTTCCCTAAGGGTTACAAACAACGTCCCTGTGCCAGGGGTCCGTGCACCCAGGGAGGGGCTGGGGCTTCCAGGGCACAGGGCAGGATAACGGCGCACACAGGCTTCTTGATTTTAGGTTCAAACCCTGCTGCTTGCTCGTCCAATTTTCATGGGAGCAGTGAATACCACGATCCACAGATAAAAGCTGACCAAGTTTGTTCGTTTTATTCCTCTCAGATCAGTTTCGCTTCTTTGGCCAGCTCTGTGAAAATGCTGAAATCTTAAATAATGGTCCAAAAATGGGATTATGTAGCTAGGGGAGTGTGGGTTGCTGAGAGAAGAGATTGCTGAGCTAAATATTTGGCAGAATTAAGAAAAGCAGGAAAGACATGTGGGCATAAAGAAATAATTCAATATTAAATTTCTGGCAGAATTCATAAAATCTGTTTATAGTTGAGATCACAGTGAGCCATTTACTTACTATTATTGGAAAGAAGGCCCAGCATCGGGGGGATTTGGCTTGCAATGGTTTTGCAGATATTAAAGAACAAAAGTATTAAGAGAACATTTAAATACAGGTGAATTCCCCGGCGGTCTCTGCGGTGAGAACCTGCTCGCGGGTGCTGTGGCCATGCCGTGGCCGTTCGGGCCGTGCTCTCCTGGTGCTCTTCGCTGCCCTCATGCTGCAGGCTCAGGTCGTCTTTGACCGGGGGGTGCTTGCTGGTTGGGGTTTTTAATTCACTTTTAAGTGCCTCCATATGGTTTTGTTCTTGATCTCCATCTCCACCAGCTTTTTCTTGAGTCTTTTGCTCATAATTTCCCACTTTGTTCAGTCTCTTTTCATTCCTTGTGAAATAGGGAATAGCAAAAGGGGGGATAGAAGAGCGCTTCTGCTCACTGCCTGCTGTGTAGCACGTCTGGGCGTTTTGCTGGGCAATTATTTGAGCGACATAGGAGAAGCAAGGAGGCAGCAGCCTGGGCAGAAGGATCACCTCCTGCTGGATTCACATGGATCTGGCAGATGAAATCCTGGGAATGATGCTGTTTTCTGGGATGGGGTTTACACACAGCTCCACTCGCCCTGAAACCCTGCTTCCCTTCAGGAAGAGGCAGATGACACAGCTGGCCTCCTGCCCGAATACTAACAGTGCATTTTTGTTTCCAAGGCTTCCCAGGCCAAGCGACAGGGCTGATTCAAGCAAGTGCCAGTACAGGATCCTCCCCTCTCCCCCACCCCCGTTCTGTGAGGCCAGCTGTACCCAAAACCCTGCTGAAGAAACAGACCAGTAACAGAGCATTAACTGAAATTTCACATTTAACAGAGAAAACAGGTGCAGAAAGATAGGGACTAGGGAAACTTTACTTTCAACAAAATAAAAAATAAAAATCAGATTTTCTTTTTTAGAAAAAAAAATGCAGCCAAAGATTATTCCAGATTTCCAGTGGAAGGGAAAAATATCTAAAAATTCAGCTAAAATCGCAGATAAGGTCAGGATATTCTCAGTTCTCTCTGGCAGGAATAACAGCTTCCCTTTCCTCCTTGCCTCTTCCCCACTAAAATGAAACAAACAACTGCAAGTAAATAACCAGAAAACACTTTCCGTTTTTTTTTTTCCTTATCCACTGCCTGTAGACAAGGCCAGGGAAGAGCTGCTGGGGAATATTTAGGATGTGGATGAAGCTACTGCACGAGAAGAACAACCAATTGTGTAAAAGTCCTTGTGTGCTCTGTTTGGCCACATCAGAAAGAGCAAACCCAGCCCTGCCCATGGACACGTGAGTATTTTGGTTTGCAGCCGTAGCACAGAGATGGAGTGAGCGGCCCACTTGCTGGCTGGGGGAAAAGAAAGGGCACAGGGAAGCTTCTTACCATCCTGAGCAGTATCTGGCATCATGGCTAGAGCTTCCAGGCATCACCTTCCAGAGCAGCTCCCTGGGTACCCTACACCTGCCTCTTTGCTGGTGAAAAACCATCCCTCTGCTGAACGCCAGCTTTCATGCAAGTTTTCCAAATCTTTTTCTTGAACAGTTCCTGCACTTTACACACACAACTCCTCAGTACTCCTCAGATGACTGCAGACAATATTTTATCTTCTTTCTGATAGCATTTCTTTTACAGGCATTTGTTGTAGAAACACAACGTTCTGACAGGGAAGACTACAAAATAGCTGGAAGGCTCAGCATCATGTTGCAAGTCCCTGCATGCTTGATTTCTGGGAAGAGTTTCCTTGAGGTTGGGACAGACCCAAGAAATTTGGTTTACCTGATCCACACATATCCTTGTCCTTTTTGTGCTCAGCAAAAATACTGGTATTGAGACTAGATATTATCCTGAAAGTCCTCTTTAGTTACTACTTCTGTACCACACTGGATTTCAAAAACGTTGAAGTAGGACTGACTCGGTTAGTTTAACACACTGGTTGAATTTCACCAGGTGCTTATGAAAAATTAGAGACAACCAAATCTGAAAGTATCCCAAAGGCTCCGGATCTCCGCACCAAACCCTTTGCTCTTTCCAGCTACACACACGTGGTGTTGAGCAGAACATCCATGGACAAACAGGGGGCAGAGCTAAGGCTGCACATTCAGCCTGGTCTCGGTCTCCTGATTTTTAAATGCTTGATTCCTCAGTTTAATACTGCATTTATTTTTCATATAAATTAAAAGAGTTACTCGTGAAAAATAGTGTGGGAACAGCGTAAGACATTTTTTCCCAATTACGAGGTTTTCGCCACCAGGTGGCAATGCAGCCACAGCCATCACATCTTTTCTTCCCCCCCCCGAAACATTCAATTTCAGTCACCTGCAAATTTGTTACTAAAGCTTTAGTGTCTGACACGTTTGCTTCCTCTTCATTTATCTGTTTTTCTCTCTCAAACTTTTTTAATCTCCTCCTCTGCATCTTTTTAGCCCCGTAACTGTGCTCCGGCTGCCACCAGGAGCACCAGGCTGTGACGCTCGTGACCTCTACAGCTTTTTTGTGGGGGGGACATAACTGGAGCTGTGTGGCTGCGTGTCACTGCCAGAACGTAGCTTTCACCTGCTCAGTTTTTGGCTTCCACCTTTCTCAGAGCTGAACTCTCAAGCCTACAAGCCCCCGGTTTGGGTTTGCCCCAGCAGGTTATGGCCGCACAAGAGCTGCTGCTGTGGGCACGCTTGGTGCTGAGCCCTGCCCCAGGGTGTCTGGGGACATGGAGAGGGAGGAGAAATGACTGAAATACTTTTTTTTTTTTTTTTTTTTTTTTTTCCCTGAATGTCTAGACCATAACAAGTTAGTCCTTCTAAAGCATGACTTCGCCCCTCTTTGCTAATGGCAGGGACTTATTTGTAATGTTCAATGGAAAGAGTTTAATCCTTGCCAAGGCCCGTTTTGTGAGATTGGATTGGGGCTTAACACCAAATTATGGACGAACTCAGTTGACGTCAGAGGACTGAGAATTTTACTAACGAAGCTTCTGTAAATGAGCAGCAATCAGGCTCATATGCACCTGCAGCTGCAGAAAGAGGTGAGCACGTGCGCCCACACACTACAATGCCTGAGTATGTCCGCAGCTATACTGCCACCTGGCAGCAGCTGTGAACGCGAGCCCGCTCAAATCAAACTGATCAGGCAGATGGATGGGTGCTCACGGAGCCTTGTCCCAAACAGTGCCAGCAGCAACTCGTCCTGGAGGGGTTGTGGGCTTGTGCCACGAGTGGAAGCCAGATCCCAGGCACCAGAGCCCTTTTACACAGCATTTCCTGCAGCTGTTTTTCTCTCTTGCTAGTCCTGGTCTTGGACTCATTTAAGCTCTTCCCCTTAGTGCTGTTGTTTGCAGTGCAGGACCACGTAAGTTCTCCAGAACAGCTGTAGTGCTTTGTTATATTCATCACCTACACTTGTTCAGACAGCAAACAGTAATTGGCACCTCCAAGTTTTGGCAGATTTCTGTCACCGAGCCAAACAAATTATTTAGGTTCCCAGCTGAAGTCAGAGGCAAGTGTATTTAGGAGATTAAGTGCTAAAAGCTGGTATCATGATTAGCAGCAACTTAGAGCTGACATTTATCTTAAATCACTTAAAAAGCACTTTAAAACATTAATGGCTCACCCGAATTAGTGTGATTTTATTATTTTTTTCTCTTGTATGTTAATAACTAAGTCTGTAGTGCCCTGCTAATTAATCTATAAACTGATAGTGGTTGGCTGAACAGTTCACCATCAAACAGCCCACGTGAAGGGCCGTACCTTTTCAGGCCATAGCACATCCATCCCTCTTCATCTTCTCAACGCAGACCTACACGGACATCCGGACATGAATGAGGTTCCACAAACGCAGCGTCCAGTTTTATACACGTGAGTTTTTACAAGACAATACAGAAACTGAGAACTTCATGTAGGAAAAGGAGTTAGTTAACCTTTATTTCATTTCTCCATAGTCCCAAACTTGACAGACGTAGAAAAATATCCTTGAGTCTAGTAGACAAATTTACCAATGCTAAATAGCCCTTTGCTCTGACCATTTGGGCCATCCTAGATACATTTGTACAAGCATTACTTCATTTTTTTTTTCAGTGAAAGGTTTTGCTAAACTATAAACAATAAGCTACAGAGAAAAAGCTTGTTCCACCGAAGCATGCGTATGAAGATAATCTTTCAAAACTTTACAAAAAAAAAAAAAAAAAGGAAAAAAAAAGGAAAAAGAAAGCATCAGAAGCATCAGACACACACTTGGAGGAGAAAACAATTTAGAATAATTTTAGGAAAAAAATAATAAAAATAAGTCAAAGCAAATTCTGTAAACCAGCTGTGGATAAGTTAAAATATCTATGGCACAACTTTTCACAAAAAATAATAATAATAAAAAAAAGGCAAAGATCAACATTTTATATAAAAATAGCTGAGCAGGCTTCTAAAGAAGGAAATAAGCATTTCTTATGATGACTCTGTTAATACAGAATTATAAATACCCTTATATATACAGAACAAAAATATATATAAATGAATGGAGTATTTCACTAGGCATCCATCTCTCAAATAAGCCAAGATCATCCGTCCTGGACTATAGTGGAGGTACTTCAGTTTAGGATTTATAGTAGTTTCTTTGCTACACATACTGATACAAATAATAAAAATGCAATATAAATACTGATTTTTCACAGAGAGTCATGAATACACTCATGTTACAAGGCTTGACAGATTGGCCCAGAAAGAAATCCTACTAGTTTTAAGCTGGTCAGTTATGTTACGCTTTGTAAGCTGGTGAAAACATCCATGATACAGAATAATGTTTAAACTTTGAGAAGAAAAAATAAGTCAAACTAATACCTTTAGGGAAATTAAAACAGAAGATTCATTACCTCTTCATAAATACAGCAGTTTGTTTATATGCCAAGAGCACTTAGAAATACCATTACTAGGGGCATTTTAATGCATTTCCAAGCCTGAAGTTATCAGTTTTGCAGAGCTGAACTCTAATCAGTATTTGTAAGGATGTATTTTACTCCTTTTTAACCTTTCAGAACTATGTAATCAATATAATAAAACTTACAAAAATGAGAGCAAACCAAGTATACTTTAGATGAGTTACATTAGTATTTTAAGTGAAAATATCTTTGTAGGTGCTAATAGGTTGATCGTGTTCATGGTATCTGTGCACACTGTAATTATGCATACATATGTTCGTTTACACTCTCAGTACTTCTAAAAATTATAGAAATTACTTCCCGTTAGAGAGCAGTATTTTCCCCAACACAATTTAGTGGATTCTCCAATGACTTTACAAGCTGTACTTCACAAAATCAGAGATAAAGTAGAAGCTCATATTGTCCAAGGTGTAGATTTATTTATATATATATATTAATAAAATCCCCCAGACCTTCGCTGCTGCCATTCAGCTGAAATGCCTCCTTGTATCTCATTCCCTCCCCAAAGCCACAGCTTGAAGAGGCTTGTTCATTCTGTCAACCCCCCCCCCCCCCAAATATTTTGTAGAGATGGGATGGGGAAAATTATAGGGACTTTGTTACAAAATATGATCTACATTTACATATAAGCCTTAGCTTGCCACTGACTCATTTTAACTTAACACTTGCTTACAAGCAAATCAAAATAGTTCCTACAAGATCATACACATGTTGTTATGAAAAAAATAATGGCTGGCACTGAAAGAACATTCTTATGAAATGTTTCATCTCCGAAAATGTAAAATCTTATTCCTTCTCATTACATTGCTGAGACTTGTTATTTGACTGATCTCTCTGATAATCTACAACGCATTAAGAAATATTACGACAATCATTTAGTACCAGAGTATTTCTAAGTATAATACCCATTTCTTACAACAGCTATACCAAAAATTGTACAGCTACAAAAATTTACTGTATCATCCTTGAACTTTTATATAAATATTTACTACCATTAGCATATGCTATTCTTTTTTTCGCCAGTATCACATCTTTATTACTTCCCTGTCCATAGACTGTGTTTAAGAGAAGTACATAAAATATACTAAAATTACAAAAAAAAAAAAAAAAAAAAAGAACATACACAACTAAAAAACAAGCACAAAATTGAAGAATGTGTGTTGGAAATAATTTATTGCCTATAAAAACTTTTTCAAATTCACATTTTCTGTGTGGTTTTAAAGGTGGTGTTATGTTTCAGAGGTAGTGTGTGTAAAATGTAATACAGAGTTTGAAAAGATTTACTTAGTTCCGTCATACAGTGAAATGTCCACCATAACCCAAGCACTGACCTGAAACCATTTTTCTTACAGAGACATTCTTTAGCATCATTTATTGAAGAGGATTGCTTATTTGTCTAAAAACAGTAACAACCACCACGAGCCCGAGGTTCTGCCTCTTTTCTGTGTTGACTTCTGACCAAAATGTCAGTCACTATCTTAGAGAGACGAATACTCTTTAGTCAAGAGTAAAAACCCTATTCTGCCACAGAAAGCATTTTGTAGTACCTTTTGTCTTATTTTTTGCTCGTAACTTTCAACATTTGGCCAATGTAACAAAATATGAATTGGTCAGATAAATCAAACGCTGTAAACCAGCTCCTGTTTTCTCTAATACCTAGCTGGAGCTTTCTTACCATCCTCTAACTTTGGCCAGGCACCTCACAACTGATAACCTAAAGTGTTATGATTATTTTTGGGCAGAAAAGGCAGAGTCCTGAAATGAAAGTTGAGAGTTAGAGAGCTGCTAGTTCCTCCAACACGGAAAGCAGCCTTGTAATTCACGGGCTGACCTGAAGGATCCGGGCAGCAGGACTGGAGGTAGTAAATTACACTTTTGGTTGCAA
This sequence comes from Oxyura jamaicensis, assembly GCF_011077185.1. Taxonomy (NCBI): domain Eukaryota; kingdom Metazoa; phylum Chordata; class Aves; order Anseriformes; family Anatidae; genus Oxyura; species Oxyura jamaicensis. The sequence goes on from NC_048896.1 coordinate 2,415,731, forward strand.
TATTACAAATGACTAATTCTTCATGTTTCAGATATTCTGTGTGCTATTCCATTTATGCATATTATTTTCTTATCTTATTCTATCAGTATCCTGAGACCAACAGTCAGCTACGACTATAGTACCTAAGGAAAAGTTAGTGCTGTGCATTATCTTCTTAACGTTACTAATACGGTAGTGCAATAGAGACCCCAAATCGGATAGCTGATGAATTTTAAGCTGTAATTTCCACAATACAGGTGTGCATGATATGGTTGATTTGTCCTATCATTTCAGCCCTATAACCACAGCGGTGCATATTACTGTCCCTGTTTGGTTAATAGACCTGACAAGCTGCTTCCCAAATTTAGAAAATGAAGCTTTTTTGTTTTTCTTTTTTTTTTTTTTTTTAAACTCAGAGGACTGCAAAGCCCATGATCTCCATGATCTGCTTGTCATTTTCAGACTTTTTATTGCCTTAGCGAAAAAGAAATACTTGAAAGATTAAAGTGCAGTGCTGCTTCAAGAACCAAGTACTCAAGAAAATTGACACTTGTATGGTACATCTGTTCACGTACTTTTAAATCTGCCAAAATTAACCTATTAGAATATTTACTATTACTCCTGTTAGACCTATACACTTGACAGCAGCAACATCTGCAGGGAAATGAAAAGAGGCATAGCTTTAGGAAGCAGCTTTCTTAAGAATAAGCAAGCTTGCTAGCAAAGAACTGCACTGCTCCTTAAGAAAGGAGAGCGCCCTGTTCCTGTTGTCAAGAGTCTGTTCTGAACTACCTTTTTCCACTTTGGTTTCTTCAGAAAGATTGGCCATTCACGTTCCAACAGATGCATTAGGAATCAACAATGCCTGCCAAGTCATCTTCCATGGACCAACAAATGAGAGCCTTAGCAGCAAGACAATGAAAACATCAACACATAGCACTTCGGCTGTAGCGGTGATGCACGTTACAGATCCAAGCCAAGGAAACCGGGAGGGGGACTTCCTTCTTTCATCACGACACAACGCAGTATTAGCGTTCTCTGTCATGGAAAGTCTGTGCTGATGCTGAACCAGCTTTTGTGCTCATCCTATGAGCATAGGAAATAAACACAAACCAAAACCCTAAATATGTCATGGGCCCAGAGAGCTGTCACTAGCATTTTCCATCACCTGAAGAACTCTCAGAATGGAAATGAGCATCCTGATGGCTCCACAGCAGAACCTGATGCTTCTCAGCACAATTGCTGAGACAAAGCTGGTCAGGAATAGGGATGGCAACAACGCCAAGTTCCATCATCCTGTTCCAAGGTCCAGCTGAACTGATACAAGTTACCAGGATCTGGAAGTAATCTGCAAATTTGAGGGGCATATTAAGTCTGTTAGGGACACAAGCAAACCAAAAAACCAAAATCACAAAGCCATAAAGCATGTGTGGTGCTAGTCCGATCTGCAATACTTCGCTATGTGCTTTCCGTACTTCTGAAGGACCGGTAAGCTTTGTGTTACAGAGCCTCAGAAGCGAGCGTGTTGCTTTTCAGGCGCTGAACTGCAAAACTATCGTTGCTGCAACATTTTAAATAACCAGCAATGGTAATATTGCAGTAAGAGTTTTGTTTTACCTATGACAGGAAATACATACTGATATTGGAGAAAGCGCGCAGAACAGCTGTGCAGTATGATCTTACACACTAATTCATTATACAGGAACATAATTCCTACCTCTTCCTCCTGAATAGCCTGTAATATTGCCACATGTTTGTGACTACTTCACTGTGTTTTGTCTTGTCACCCTACAGCAGAAAAGGACCAAAGAACATGTCCGAAGGGCCGACGGGGGTGGTGACTGCAGCTGGTATTTTACCTGCACATCCTAAAGACGATTCCCACTTGCTTGAGAAAAGGGGTTTGCGTAATTGCTTGAATCTGACAGTAGTTCATTCAAAATTAATTCCTTCAATTTATTTGGCACATCAAATAAAAGCAAGACAGGGCAAATACCAGTTATTAGCAATGAAAATTTTCTTGTATAAAGGTGGATAACTTAACTGACCACAAAACCAAGAGCTCTCCGTAAGAGTTTCCTGCCCTTTGTCATGGGAATTTAAGCAAAAGCAGCAGGAAAACAGGGTCCAAATAGTGGCAAATCTCAGTACTATTTTTTCATTATTTCAGCAAAGCTCATAGGAGACAAGAGGCTTTATTGTCAGTGGCAGAAGTTTCCTATCTCAAGAGAACAGTAATAGAGAGCATTGTTAACTCAGTATAAAAAACCCTTTATAAAAGATTTTTTCCACAGTGAGCAGAATTACAGTTGAGCCCTATCTCACATTTGAAGGATAGCATTGTGATCTTTGCTCACAAGCCTTAATTAATTTTAGATTGGTGGTCATTTCAGCAGGGATGTAAAATAGTGTTCCTCCTTTGAGTAAGGATATGAGGATGTTTCTGCCAGCCAGGATGGGATATTTCAGCTCAGGTGGGGAGAGGATGAACAACCTGCCCCTTACACACTGCTTACGCAGAGTGCCTTCTCTCCCTCAAGGGCTACTACTTTGAATTTTATTAACTCAAATACAGGTCCAACAGCATCCTTTTTGTGGGGTTACTCTGTATAACAGATGGCAAGAGGTCTTTTGAGGACCAAATACTAACTGAACTGTAGAGTAATCAGAACTGTGAAACCTTTTTTTTTTTTTTTTTTTTTTTTTTTCCCCTCTAAAAACCTTTTAAAACTGCTACTATCCTTTATGCAACTGGCATTTAACAAGACAGTTACAAACTCCCCATGCCCAAGGACAACATGGAAACAAAAAGAGAAAAAAGAAAAGAAAAAACAGAGCTCACTACAGATACTAAGAAGAGCAAAGCTGCAGAAGTAATTAGGGAGGAGCAGACCAGACTGAGAAAAAAATGAAGTTGGTGAGTTAATCCCAGTATTAAAAAAAATGTTTTTGTCCCCACTCCCACCCACCCAACACTCTTGAATTTTCTGAGCTACACCTAGGACCTACCACTGAAATTAATGGGACTACTTGCTGTACTGCATGAACAGAGATTCATCAGACTCAATTATTATTTGATGTAAGGTATGTTGCAAAAATGCTTGCTGAGGAATATTCAGATTAGGAATTACAGAGCATTAATATCAGGAGCATGCACCTACATGCCCTGCTAAGTTTATCTGAATGTGTCTGCACATCCACTTTCAGATGAGTGAAGAGAATCAATGTGAATGACAGCTGGGAAGGGAAGAATTCATTTCAGTCACTGCCTGCAATCAAGCTCACATTTTAGAAATGGCAACGGTAACACAGCACATGCCAAAAAATTCGTCAGACAGGGACACTTCTAAAACAGGTCACATGAAGATCTGCAATGCTCAGTTCCAAATACTGCCTTTCGGGACACAATGACAGCCGTGGATTTAAGACAGTGTCTTGATAAAGGGGAGTAAAGTTTGTTGAAAAATATGTAAACGATACTTAAAAACAATGAACTTTAGCATTCAGACTTGGACAAAGAAAATCTGTAACTACATTCATAAACCCCAAGCAGTACTGTAAACATACTATTTTGCTATTGTGATGATATCAGAAAGTCACATTCCACAGCTCTCAGGTTTCCCACAATCTAATTTGTTACAACACGTATGGACTGCTTCTGTACATTAATAATTTATTGATGATCATTCAAATTATTCAGTTAGGCTTTCAAAGTGTTTTTGGCTATTTTGGTCAGAAAATAGAAGATTCAATAATCTGAAGTCACGTAATGAAGAACACTTCAGTTTAATTTCAGCTTTTCAAAGGGTTCAAGCACAACTCAAAAAAAAATCATTATTTTATTTGGATTCCCAATTTTTAGTCCGCCTACCTGAGTAAAAATGGAGAAAAATATAAAACTGGGACTGGTGAGCAAGCAACTCTGAAAAATTACTTGTCTGGGTAGTAGGATACTTGTTTGCCATTCTTGGATCCCTGCTCAAAAGGACTTTGCTACAGAGCAAGTGTTATTCTGGAAAGTCAGAAGTTATCCTAATCAAGGCCAAACTCCTAAAAGTGAAACATTTCCTCACACGGTTCTTTCGTTTAGCAAAAACAACACTTGAAATTTCTTGACACTGCAAGCTGCAGCCATTACATACTACAGTCATCCTTCAGGCAGGTCTACTGCACCTTGGGCTTTCTGGTTTGGACTGAAGAACAGTGGATAGCAAAATGCTGTTCTCTTGAAACCTACACGTTACACGGGGTTTCTTTTTGTCAGTTAAAAATAATTGAAAAAAAAAAATCACAAACTGTCTGAGGCATTTTTCTCCGATAAAGACGACAAGCTGAATGAGGTATCATCAGGCTCTGGGGACGTGTGATTGAAATCCATTTCTTCTAATTCAGGAGGTAAGTCTGAGAGCAGTGCCTACAATTTAAGAAATGTTACAATGCAGTATTAGGTGTATGTTTTGTATCAGCAAGTAAATATCTTTCAAACATATAGTGAAAAAACCGTTGAGCTTTTTGGTGAGCATTCATATTGGATGGGTTAAAAACAACCAACCAACCCCCGCAAGGTCAGTTCTGACAGATATTGAAAAGAACGTTGTCCAAGATGAGCATCTTAGAACAAAAATCCCATAAGCTACTTAAGCTGTTCTCCAAACAACTCAAAATATTTTTCCCCCAAACTGGACAAAACCACATGATCTATATTCATCTATTTTATTCTGACATTTTCGACATGCAAAAGCTTTAATGTATCTATCATCATGCTACACTATGAGCACGCAAGGGATAGAAATGGATGTTGTGTACAAGATCTTTACTGTTACATTATTTATCTCAAAAGACTTCAAGTTCACTTTTCTTTATATTCAGTTCACATTGGTATATGAAAGGATTATAAAAACAACTAGAAGACAAAGTTATTTTGGAGGGGTTCTAAGTTTCTTTCTTGCACATTACAGTTACTATTTATACACCTGAAAAATTGCAGACTGTAAAGGTGAAGAGAAAAAAAAAGGCAACAAAATCCCTTAAAAAAAGAAAAAAGAAAAGAGAACGTTAGTCATACAGGACATGATCCAACCACATATCACGAGAAGTGCTATGTATGAAATGCAGTGCAGTGAAACTGAAGAAGCCTGGCTTTTTTTCCTAAATCCAACCCACAACAGATGAATCAAATTCACTCAGTGTATGCTGTTGCACTGGTTGTCCCTTTGTAAAAGAAATACTTCCCCCGTGTCATTGTTCATGTAGATTGTGAGATGTTTCTTTTATATGTTCAACTTTTCTTTGTCTGCAAGACGTTCAGCACAATGCTGCCCTAATTGTAATTGGAGCCTCTGGGCACTAAGGAATAAAAACAAGGAAATGACAGAACACAAAATGACAAATACCTCCCATTATTAAAATCTCCTTTAAGACTCACCTGCTGCTGTTCTTTATCATCTGATTTAATAGCAAGTATCAAACTCCGAGTAAACGTCTGTAATTCAAAATACTTCTGTTTGTGATTCTCCAACTCATTTTCAATGAATCTGACTTCTTCATTCTGTGGGGGAAAATTACATAAAGTTCTGGAAATAATAAATGCTGAATAAATAAGTACTGCATCATTTTAATGACACCTCAACAGATTTGTATTTAATTATTTTTAGTGAAAACAGGTAAAACTGTATGTTATCGTTCCTGCCCAAGTCAGTACTACCTGAAGAAATGGCATATGCCATTTCCCATCTCACTACCCTCCAAAAGAGATGTGTACTGGCAAATCACATTACAAGCAGACACGGCATTTCAGAATTCCTGCGTTCATTACCAGCATTTTCTAGTGCAGCCCAATTTTGTATCATGAAGCAGCAGCTTACCAACCTCCCCAGGAACTCTCCGGTTACAGAATGAATAGCAACATATGTACAAAAATGGAGTAATTTTAGTAATCTCTGTATAGTGTGGATGAAAAGACATTTTTCCCAACCTTCATATAAATAAACCATACATGCAAATCACTTCTTTTATAGAGAAATAACAACCATCTTGATTAAAAATTCAGATTTGATACATACTTCAGTTTATTACAAGTGTCTCTTTTCCTTCAAACTTATCAACTGATTGGTATGTAAGATTCAAATGCTAAATCTATCTGTTGATCAGCGTAAAGCTAAAATTAATTTTCTCCCTTTCAATATGGAAAGGATGTAGGAAAAAAAAAAGCAGTCTTTTATTAGGCAGCCACATGACTAATTAGGTTGGCAGTGCTGCATATAAAATGTTCCTTGATGGCTGATTTTGATGGCAGTAAAGAGTTACATAACAGATTCTAATACTGAACTTACAGAAGTTAGCATTTTGTTTTAATAAAAATATTTTTGCCACAATACAGAACGATGCTCTGATAGTCCTGCTTAGATTTGCTAGACTGGCTGTAGTTCAACTTTAGTTGGTTAGAAATGGTGAAAATACATGATGAATGGGAAGTATGTAGCAGGCCTTCAAAAGTAGTTGTCTTTCGTTGTATTTTATCCTGAAAATTCTGGTGTCTTCAATCAAAACATTGCTCACCGTACTGTTTCAGGTCATAACAGCTCTGAGAGTAAGGGATGAATATTTAGGCTATGATTTTAAGGTTTTCATAAGGAAATGTCTTTCTTTTAGATAGAAACTTTTCTATCTTTGAGATAGAAACAAGTTGCCTATGTAGCAATAGATTTTGGCCAGCCAAAGATGGGATTCAGATTTATGCGCAAAACACGTCGCCACAAAGACTAATCACCAATGTCAAACAACAAAACAACAAAGAGGATTCGGTAGGGCATGCTGTCACAACAAGCCTTTCAGCTTGGTGACAGGTGACATTATGAAAAGGTCATTCCCTATCCATATTCATTCTGCACTGCCCTTACCAGGAAAATCATGCTTGAGGGAGTAATTTTTGTTCTGAACAGATGATCTATTTATTATCTTGATAACGGATTATCATTAGTAGAGCATACCTGTACCTAATGGAAAAATGTAGCTAGATGCATAAAAACCCGCTCAATACACAGTACAGAACTGTGGCAACTCGTCTGAGAGCAGTAGCACACACACAACCTTTACCATTTGGCAGAAGACAGCAGCTGTCAGGTATCCAACTGATTTTCCTCCAACCCACAACTACCGCTTACAGACACGTCCTGCACTACATTGTTAGGATGACTTATTTCTCTGTTCCCTCCATTTTATTAGAGGATTCCAGCTGTTATGTCCCTTTCCAGAGCTGGCAGCAACATGCTGCATTGAAAATCAGGCCATCGCACTCCAAAGAACAATTCTGGCACAGCAAGATGAAGTTTTGTTTTAGATGCTAAGGAAATTGTTGCTTTGTTTCGGGACACATGGCAGGAGCTGCAGATGGCTACAGCTCTGGTAGCAGAGCTGCTCCACACAAAGGGAGTTTTTCCTGCCTCCCTCTGCACTAAAATTAGGGTAAGCGCCCTGTAAATGGGACGAGGAGACGTGACTGGGGGGATGATGTGTGGTGCCATGGCTTCCTGACCGGGGAGCTGCAGGCTCCCACAAGCCTCTGCACAATTCCTCGCGGACGGACCTGTCAGCACCTTCTGTGAAGGACTACCCTGCTTAACATCTCGCAGCTCAAGTTACTCACCTTATAATCCAGAAGAGAACTCATTTGATCCACTTCAGAATTACTTATCATATCGCTTTCTTCATCATCTATAATTTCTATTTTCTGAAACAGAAGTAAAGGGTTCACTCCAAATATGCAATGTGTAAATCAGACAAGCAACCTGCATCTCGAACTGACGGGACAGGATGAGGGGAAGAGGACCCGTTTGCTCATGAACAGTTCTGAACTGTGAAGCACCCGTTAGGTGGCAATCATGCACCTCAGCCACAAGAGGAATCAGAGCTGAAACTGTGCTGAGAGCTGCTGCCGCGGTGACTTGGCCACGTGCAGGAGGAGCTGCGCGCCACCACGCTTTTGGCATGAAGTCGCATACCGGCTCACTATGGCCTGTGTTTTATTCCATAAGCCATTTATTGAAGACTTCCTAGAGAGCAAAAACTATCAAAGTTTATTCCTCTGGAGCAAAAAAGTCATTACAGAAGTGACAGGCAAGTCCTAACTAACCTACTTCTTGCCAAAGAAATAGAAGAGGTGCCCTTTTGGCCTACTTTGGTCATAGGGAAAGTCAAACGCCCCAAAAAGTGTAAGGCATTGATACAGAAGACAGTCCCAAATGCATAAGCACGGACGTTTTCCCTTAATTTGCAACAATTCTTGTGAGATTTTTATGTTGGGTTTTCTAAAGATATCTAAACTAAAATGTTAAAGGCCAACTTTATGCTGTTTAAAATACAGAAATACAGTATTACCGTATCTCAAGTTCTAAAACATTCACGCACCTCTACACATCGTGTTTGTTCTCCCCAAAAGAAAGACTTCTTTAGACAAAACTGTCTAAAAAGTTATTTCCATGGGAGAAAACACAACAATTACATGTTTTTAGTGCATCTGTAAGAGTTTTAGTTTTATTCCTATCTAAATCAGATGTCAAACAGATGGACCAAATTTGAATTAAATGGCAACAAGGGACTGGCATTTCTAAGCAGGAGCTCAGGGATCACTGCTCGGATAAAACTACAGATTTCACTGGATCTCTGAGAGGGGAAGCAGTGGCAGTGTAAGAAGAGGGGATTTGGCTGTTTTGCTGTTTTTTCTATTGTTCACTGTTTTGGCAGTTGTATGCTTATAATGGAGACTGTATCTAATAGGTTAATTTTCTTACATTATTCAGTATGCTATGTAATACAATGTGGGTGAGGGCCCACAGACACAACACGCTCTGATCATCAGTTCTTGAGGTATTTAGAGAAGCTTTTGTCACTACAGCATAGATGTGTTTCTTCCATCTACCTGCAGCCCTGTCATTGGAAATTTCCTTCTCATCGCCCGTGAGAAATCCACAGAGGGGTTATTGCTCTCACTCGCAGATCCCACCAAGCTCACCAGCATGTGTTGAAGGGAATGAAGGAAAAACACATTTTCTGTCCTTCAGCATCTGACAACCCAGCTGAAGTGACAGCATTTCAAAGGCTTAATGTCACAAAGATTGCTGCTGTATCATACACTGAGTAACACTGTGATTTCAATATTTTTGGTTTTAGACTCAGCTTGAATAAAAGTTTCTAAATAAATGCCAAACAGTCACACTATCTTATAATTATACACTTTAAGATAGCAAGGGAAAGAATGGATTAGAATTTCAAATAAGAAAACTCTCTTAGCAATTCCAATTTCAATAGCAAACATTTTAAAAAAATTACAGTGTTTTCAAAACAGAGTATGGAAAAAACTAGTCATCTTTTTTGCCCCTCTTATTGTGACAAATTATATAACGCTGGGGTTTAGGTAGGCTGGAGAACTGAGGCTCTTGGACATCACCTTTGCAAACCTTTACCTTTGTCATTTCACATTCTGCATCTCCATGGCAAACAGAGCAGCCTGAGTGATTATATCTAAGGTCACAGCAGGCTGCTAAGGTAAACAGAAAGGAAAAGGCTGCTGCTTCTGTTCAGGCGAGCCACAGAAAATACAGCCATGGGATTTCGTTTTTTCCAAAAGATGATCTTACAGTAACATAAAAAAACATTCTCCTTTTCACACACACACACACACACACACACACACACACACACACACACATATACACACACACGGAGGAAAGAGAATCTCCTGTTCATTGCCCCATTTCAGGTTTTGTGTGATTAAAGTAAAACAAATGTTTTAGTCATGTTCTGAGCTACTGTTGTCTCTGACTGCAATAAGAGTGTTACTGGGAACTGGAACCATCCCCTGTTCATTCTCTAGATAACTTTTTAAGATAAAAAATACCCTACCACTTGGGGTCTTCTCTCCTCTTCCTCCTCTCCTTTCTTCTAATTTGAGAGAAGGCAGGCTAAACAAAGGGACATATTGCATTATTTGCCATGACTCCTCCCTCTGTCTTTCCTTCCTAGTCTCACTGCAGTCAATTAAAAACAGCAAGAACAACTGTGTTTGAATTAAGGTGAATGCAAGTGAGAAAACAACAATCATCTAAATAATGCCCTAGCAAGATTATGGGACCGAAGAGTACGTATCACCTGGTTTATCTCACAGATTCAAGGTTAGGAACAGAGAGGAAGCACTAGCAATATCTGACTTTCTGGAAGCTACAGAAAAACATTTTCAATTTTTATTTCATTCTTACTGTTTTACTGTACTATATACATGTAGAACACTACTCAAGCATTATGCTTTGCACTCCAGAAAAAGAATACAGTTAGAATACAGAAACATCTGTAGTATTCAATTTCTACTGAATGTGCAAAATTCTCTCTTCTAGTACTTTAAGTACAATTTCTTTTAGCACGCAAGCAGTAAGGGAGGATTCTCAGCACACCCAAATGAAGTCTTCACCTAGTGAAAAGCACTGGTGTTGGACAGCAACCTCAATGTTAGACATTAAGGAGGTCGTATTAGTGGAAAAGGAAAGGTATACATACCACATTATCAGTAGATACGGGATTCTGATCATCTTCTTTGTGATGAATTTCTTCATTTTGAAGACCTTCATTTGTCTCTTCTGCAGAAATAAATCATTTTTCAGATTTCATTCAATTTAATGCTTAAGAAACATTAGTAGTCTTTACCACTAAATATGTCACATCTGCTAGATACAAAAAGAAAGTCATTATCAGTATCTACGCAAAAAATACTGTATATCTCATTAAACAAGACATCGAATCGTGTTTCAGGCTAGTCATGACAATCTCTGGTTGAAAAGACAGAAGTATCAGTTACTCTCTTGCAACCTTTCAAACTGGTCTTAGTTTTAGGTTCACATTGGAATCTTCAAAGTTGATGAGTGTGTCACATCAGAGGTGCCCAGAACTTTTTAAAAAATAAATTAATACATGAAAATTCCAGCATGCCCTGTAATTACAGGGTACATGTCAGAATCCCACCTCCTTCTTGCATGCGCTGACTACTTCTGTACAGAAAACCCATCATGCGGATTATTTCATTCTTGTATGGCAAACTGTTAAGCCCTAATAAATCTAAGCTTGTTTCCTATATGTAAAAGCAAGGTACACAGTTGAAAACAGCAAATCTTAACCTCCAGTCCCAGCCACAAGCCGAGATGATTCTATCAGCCCTGACTATGGCCAAGAGCAAAGCGAGAGAGAAGCACATTTGTTCCTACGATTAAGTTCGCTTCTCAGATTTACTTTAATTCCTCCCCATTTAATGTGCAGTCCGGAAGAAAGTGGTTCACAGAAACAGCAAATTGGGAAATAAACCAAAACAGCGAAGTCGGAGTGCTCTGCTAAGAGCCTTAAATGCCACCATTCACAGGAAACGCACCGCAGAGCTGGCGCGACGGGGCCACTGGCCCAGCTACCAGGGAGCAGAGAGGCGGCGTGGAGGGCGCCTCCAATGCAACCAGAAGTTGTTTCAGCTAAATTTAATCTGCCACCGGCCACAACTTCAGAGCAAAGCTTCTGCTAGAAACAAAAGCAAGTGGTGGCAAATGGGAGAAGTGTGAAGCAGGAGCCACCCAGAGCCACACGGCCACCCCTGCGGGACGAAGGTCACCGACGAGGCGCTCGCAGGGACTGAAGCAGTCCTAGCCCCAGCAGCTCCGTCACCCTGCCTCACCCCTTCCTCCATCTGGCTATTGAATCCAGCTCCCTGCAGCACTTCAAAGTCTTTAAAAATTCATCCTCAGCTAATACAAACCGGCAGAGCTGCAATGGCCTCCACAGAGCCGTGTTCATTTACACAAACTATGGATCCAATTAACATACCTTTAAGAAAGGCACGGCGTTAGAGAATCTTAGCGCTTAATTTTGCCTCAGAGTACAGCCTTTTTTTTGTTGTTTTCTCTTTTAATATTTACACACTACTCTTTAAAAGCCAGTGCCACCAACACTTCTGCTCTAATTAGGCAACTAAAAATATCATTTCTTTGAGAGTTGGGGGGGGTTGTTTGTTTGTTTTGTTGTTTAATTAGGACCAGAAGTTATATTACCATCAATCACGCATCTGTGGCTGAATAGCATACAAGATTACTGCTGTAAGTATTTTCCAGGAATTCAAAACAAACTGAACTGCAGTAGGAAAACCTACTGTTTTCAGCTGCAGGAGCAAACAAACAATTCTTGTGGTAGAATGAAAGAGGGAGAGGGATTTCTGGATGCTGTGGAAATCCTATAGGCTTCTTATGCTTCCTTATGTCTTGTAGCCATCTATTTATTCATAGTCTTACAGCTCTGCCCTGTTTTAAGAAAGTCTTTCAATAAATACGGTGTTATTTTTCACTTTAAGCCGCAGAAAGCTCAGATTCTTCCCCCATTACCATTTTCTCCCAAACAGATCCGACTACATCAGCTCCTTCTACACCTCAGGCAAAGCAAGGACTCGGGTTCTGCACCTCACTTGGCTTTCAATCATTTGACCCATTTCTTTATCATATTATTCTCTCTACAGTGCAGTATGACAAAGCTATCACAAATTCATTCCCAGCAGTTCTCCATTTTCTAGTTCTTTCCTTTAAATTGTTCAGACAAAATGACAAGATCAAGTCTGGCGTATTAAGCTGAAATAGCATGCGCTCGATCAGACTTTCTTTCAGTATAGAGAGCAAAGGCTTTATTGATCTCTTCTAATCAGAAGCACTGGGAGCAATTAGTTGAGCTTGTGAAGCTAGTGAAACGTGCAGAGCAGCAGTTCATCCGCCCTAGGCCCAGAGCACAAGTGTACAAGAGGGGAAGGGAGAGATTTATTCAGCGTGGTCATGCGGTTCTGTGAGGTGGAGTAAAAAGGGAATTAAGTTCAAGACACTTATCAGCCGGGATCATGGAATTTACTGCGAACAAACACGCACCTGGGTGTGCAGTTCTAAGGCTTCCCGAACAGTCCCCTGCTGCTGACTTTGATCTTTTCTGCAGATTTGTGTTTGCTTGTCAGAGACCATGCGCACACCTCAGACAGCTTAATGACGCCTTCTGCCACGCTCTGACATAGTCTGAAGCTCTTTCAGTTCAAGAGCAAGTTTGAGCCAATATATTTTCTGATCATATCTCATCAGCAAGAGTTTATTATGGAAACTGTAATTACATAGTTCTGGTCACCTCAGAGCTAGCAGGTTCGCACACATCAGTGCTTGTTACGACAAGAACTGCTGATGTGGCTCACGCTAACAGGAATGGATATTCAAGCTGGCAGAGTAGAACTGGCAAGTTAGCAGAGAGCATTTTTCTTAGAACCCAGCTCCTTAAGGAAGCAAGACCTACGCGTTTGTACTGTCTGTTCATCTCTCAGTTGCTCCAACAAATTGCAAACTTGGTAATTAACTTCTGATGAATCTGGCAGAAACACAGGTCTTATGAAGAAGGTTTCTGCAAGCTTTGAGATAAAATTATCAACAAAACTCACACAGAAGTAAAAGAAGAGACCAAACAATACCTTCAGCGTAGCCAAGGTACACAACTTGCAACTGTTAGACACTGTCAGACATTTTTGAATGTGTACAACAGAGAATCCAAAGCATGCACACTGCGTAAAATTAAAAATATACGCACAGTAGGAACTGCATTGTCAAATACCTTGTGAGCTTCCTTCAGATAAGCAGATTGATACTTCATCATTCCTATCATTATCATCCCCCACTTCAGTAGCAGTTTCCTCTCCTGGATTAAGTGCTGATTTAGAAACAAATTCAGATTGATCAGAGAAATCAGCAGGACCTCCTCTAGGGGGTGGGACCTCAATCCCCATTAAACGGTATTTCCGTCTTCGATTCCCAATCCACGTCTTGCAAGAGAAATAAACATGAATGATATCAGAAACTATAACAAAAGCAACAGGCCCACAACCAAGTGAAATTAGCACATCTGCCTGCACTCTAAGAACAAGAGCATAGCCAGCAATCCAAGGGAGGTAATTATTCCCCAGTATTGGACCTTCACGAGGCTGCTTCCTGGAGCACTGTGTTCAGTTTCAGTCCTCCAGGACAAGGGAAAAGGGAAAGTTGGGCAGAGCAAGAGGAAGAGAGGCAACAGCTGCAGGTCACACAAGGAAAATTCTGATTGGAATTAAGAAAAAAGAAGTTTTACAGTGAGGGTAGTTCAGCACCGGAACACTATGCCCACAGTTTTGGCATCACCAACCTTGCATGTACTCAACATCTTACTGGACAAGGTCCTGGAAAACCTGACCCCACTCTGGTCAGTCGTGCTCTGAATAAAGAGTAGGATTAGGTGACCTCGTAAGGTCCACCCCTACCTGAATTACCGTATGAATTTAGCGTATGATCTTTGATTCAGGTTCTCCCACTCTGCAGCTTCCAGTGGGACTGAAGCATCCAGTGACCCAAATGGTCCATCTGTTCTAGGATTTCCTACAGCACTGAAGAAATTGTCCAAGGTGGTAGCTCTACATCACTCCACTTTGGCAGAAGTAAGCCCAAAGCAATATTATCTTTCACTCCACTTTAATTGGAAGATGAGTCTTTAAGAAAATTTGCTTGCAGTAAGGTGTAACAGTAGTGGGAGATGAAACAGGGCCAGGACCAGGGAACTTGGAAACCCCCTTCATGATCAGATACCTATGGATGCTCTAAATTCATTCTAAATCAATAAATCTGACTTACTTTCTCTGATAAATTCTAAAGGAAAATTATGCTAAAATTATTAAAGACTCAGAATAGAGTTTAACATGATGCATTAAGAGTTGCCTGTACCTCTACCTTTTAACTCTCTTCCTTTTGTTGCATTACTCAGGCTTTTGATATCTCATCCAATTTCAGCTCTACTTATCAGCTCCTGTTCCCAGACACTTTACTCCAAAGTCAATTCTTCACTGGCATTCAAAAGTCATCTCACAGCCAGGTATCAACTTATTTGCTTATTTTAACTTCTAGTCTTCTTGACCTGGCTCTCCTCCCCTTCCACAGTGTCTATGAGACGCCAGGAGCAGTGCTGACAGCACTACAGGCACCTTCCACGTCGTCCCAGGGGATTTGGCCATGTAAGCTATGGCTGTGCAGAGTCTGCTCCATTACTGCACAGCATGGCCATTAGTAGGTCTTGACTTACCTACTTAGTGCTAGAACTTCTGGGTTACTAAAAACCAAACATACCTCTAGAAAGCACACACAACCGCTATTTTTGAATAATTCAAAATTAAGCTGCATCTCTTTAGCTAAAAAATGACATGCTTAGCACTGGTTTTGGTAAATCATTTTTGCTTTCCCAGCTCTAAATTTCCTCAGTGATGAATGCAATACAGGTATACAAAAAGCTAATTCTCATTATATCCCTAAAATATTACCTCCTTAAAAACTTCAAACATCCGTAGAATACGTCATCAGGCTCACTAAACCTACCTAGAGCAGCCCATAATGAACTCGGCAGCAACTTCCCCTGCTTCATCTGAACAGGTGACCAGCAAAAACTGGGGAAGAAAGGGCAGAGTCCCGGCAGAAGAAGCCAGCAAATGCCCTGTGCCACTGTAAGCGATCAAATCCAGTGGAACTCTGCATGGTGGCAAACTTTACCTTTCCAGTAATACTGATATGTTCACAGTGCTGGCAATCGTTAAAGCAAGCACAGGGTCATAAGGGTCAATCATCTGTACTTCTGGAAAAGCAACATTTATCTGGATAAAAATAATGAATTTCCGCTGAAAAAGCTATTGAAAGGGAAAAGTGGAGAAGTGTATTTAATTGAATTGAAGCAAGCTACAATATGTATATAAAACTATTTTACATAGTTATGTAAATATAAAATGTGTAATATAAATATATATGAATGTATAAACTAATGTATATATATACTTGTTTCGTGTACATATATATATTTCTGTATTTATTACTATTTTATTTTGTTATGTCACAAATGGAGAAGCAGTTGCTGGTTGTACACTACCTACCTAGAATTGAAGGTCCAGGGAAATACACCCAAAGGCAACAAGGCCTGTACCTTTACTGAAAGTGGGGAGCTTTTTTCCGTAGAGCCTCTTAGTGCAACTCTTCTTGGCTGAGCACGGAGTACAGAGCACAGACTTTATGGCTCACTCAGACCTCGCAATACATCACTGCTGCGTCCTGACTATGAGAAAGCAAGCACCCTGCACTCTAATCTCCAGACATTCGTGTTTCCTCCTGAAGAAAACCCAGGCTGGCACATAAGGAAGGAAGCGTAACATATTCTGCCTACACAGAGCCCAAGAAAAAATTAGGAGAGATTCCAAAGCATGCTAAGGAAATTTCCTATCCACATCTGGGACACACGGTGTGCCTTAGAGAACCACCAGCAGGAAGCACTGAAGATCACACATGCCCTGCAGCATAAATTCAACAAACAAAAAAAGTGTAGCATGATGCAGGACCAACCTAAATCTCACTCTAATTTCTCAAGTCTGTTATAGAGAGGAACCGCAGGCAGAGGTAGGTCAGATACTGGTAACAACAATCAGCTACGATGAAGAAAAGAAATCTTTTTCTTTGTTTATTCCTTCGTGTGTGTGTGCACACCACAGAGTTTTATGGAGTTCACCTGAGCCTGGTACATCTGCCCTGAAGACAGAAGCATTGAAAGATGTGCACAAAACTTCACCAGTAAGGATGTTCTTAAGGAAACAAAGTAATGGAGGCTAGACAAGGATGTCAATCCTCCTGTCCCATGAGTAAGGTACTATAGAGCTGGAAGTCCATTTTGAGACGCTTTCAGTAGAAACAGGTTCACCTTTCAAAAAACAAACTGAAGAGCTCGAAAAATACGGAGAAGCTTTGTTCTCTAGAGATAAAAAAAATACTTCTAAACCTCCAAAAAATGCAATTTAATTTTTTCTTAATTCAGATGTGCTTAGGAAAACAAGCAAGTAAATAACCAGATCAGTGTTCAGTACTGAAACCAACTCTGGTAGCAGTTTGATACATCGGTCCAACAGAGATGGCCACAAGAGAAGAGCTTCAAATAAGGGCTCCTACCTCATCTTTTGCTTTGGTAGGCGATTAAGAGTAGCATTTGACCTTTTATGTATGAAAGTTTTATGTTCTATTAAATAAAATTACCAGGCATTTTCCTTATATTCCTCCTATATTTCTGAGTAGTGTGATAGTTGTCATCCTGTCTTTCTCAAATAACGGCTCCTATCTCCTCTTCTGCTTTGATGTCAAAATTTAAGGGAGAGGTGGAAAAAGATGACAAAGGCTGAAAGGACTAGTCACAATCGTCATGCCTGTTATGATGGGAAGGGAAGACTAATGACATTTTTGTACCAACTGCAAAGACAGTCAGACTATTTTCTGAAGAATGGAAGCACTGAGTGAGTAAGACAGTCACAGATTCAGAGCAGAGATGTCTGGTAATTGTGAATACAGTGGCAACAACTGATGCTTTAACAAACTTCCCCAGCTCTGGAGCAGATGATGTGGAGTGATTCTCAGGAAGCAGGTCATCTACACTAAACCTGTAAACCCTAAAACAACCCTTTGTTCTTTTTTATGTGTTTATTTTTCCCTATGAGTATTAATGGAAAAATATTTTCCCTCTATTAGAGAGGCTTCTTTGAATCTTATCCACAGTATAAATGATAATGCTTTTAATTCTTCTAGGATATCCCCAAAAACATTTAATGCATTTACTCAAAATCTCACTTGAATCTGAAGAGAATGTCAAATGGTTCATAGTGCTACTCCCGCTGCTGATCGATAAGACTCTTACCTGAGGGCTTTTTTTCTATATATAGACTGCAGAAAGAACAAGAGAGCACTTCCCAACATGGTCATTCATTATGTAATACATGAAATCTATTTCAAGCTTCCTCATGAAATTTTTAAAAGCTTTCATCTGTCCTATTTTTGCTTCTGCACCAAGCTAGGGGAAGACTCTGGATTTCTTACCCGCACTATTTCACAGTCAACATTTAACTCTGCAGCAACAGCTTCAATTTTCTCTCTGCAGACTGAGCCCAGGCTGGTCATGCCATTATCCCAGTATTTCTTTAGGGTAGCTAAGTCTCGGTCACTAAATTGTGTGCGGTCCTGTAACTGTAAGATAAACAAAACAAAAAAATACTGTTAGATTTAAAAGAAGTCCTCACACTCTTCGTTTAATTTCCAGAGGTCTTGCATGCAGTAACACATGTTACACTGTCTCCATGGCTCTTCTCTTTTTACTCTCCCTTAAGATTTTTTGTGAGTGCTGTTTCCCACCCATAGTAGAGAGTTCCCTGGGATTTGCCTGAAAGACAGTGCCAGTGCTGAAGCAAGTCCAAAGCATTTGGGCTTTGTTTCCAACTCCACCTGATTTTTTAATTTGTTTTATCTCACTCTATAAGGCTTTACTGAAAATAACTGTTTCCCCTCGTGCTGTTTACTCTCTCCACCCAATTTATGCAAATTATTCCTTAAGGCTTTTCAAGTTTCTCACCCTCCCCCCCTAAAGTTCTTTTATCTTACTGCAAACTACAATACATGCATAATTCAAAGGATTCTGGGTTCCTAAAGGGAATACTTTAATGTTTATTTGGTAAGCTTCAGAGTTTAAATTGGTTCTACTGTTTATTTGCAAGTTGCCTGGCTCTGTGTGTATATTTATCAACATACATGATAGTAGATCACTGATAATAAGCAGTAGAACTGAGAAACGAAGCTAGACTTCCTACTACTTCTTCCTACCACTTCTATGGGCATACAGTAACATCTGTTAATAGAACTTAAAAGCATTATCAATAGATGCTAGCCCAGAATTTTAACTAATACTTCCAGTTTCTGTACACCAACCCACCTTTGTCATCTTTCCTGCTCTTACAGGTACACAAATGCAACCACAAAGTGCGTCAGTAGTTGCTGCTTGTGCCAAGTTTGTCATTACTTCAACGGCTGAATTTTGTAAGCAATGATTGTGATTTCAGGTCTGAAACCTAGGTCTGCTCATTTAAAAGCTGATAAAAGTTAGGATAAAGTAACCTTAAAGTGCAGCAAGAAGAAATTTTGCAGAGCTAGAATAATTTGGAACATGTACAGTTATCAATTGCAATCTTTGTTAGTCCTCAGAATATGGTGATCTTTATAACATTCTTTTAAAAATGGCATTGTACTTCTCAACACATGAGAAGCAGCTGAGTCTCCTTAACACACTGGTATGGAAGCGGGGTGGCAGAACCTCGGCTGCACTCTCACACATTCAGGTGAAGAAGTGTAGGAGCCGTCTCCATCCCTCGCACCCAGAAGCTGACACGTTAGGCAGGGGTGCTCAGGCCGGGAGCTCCTCCTCCCTACATGCCACCTTTAAAGAAGGAAAGCAGGGTTATTTCCCGAATCACTGTGACAATATTTCTTTTTGTGGCTGTTGGCAAAACAGACTGCAAATTCTGAAAACGGCGGGGAGAGTTCTCCCTTGTTCTGCATGGAGCAGTCGGGGAGAGGCAGCCGAGCGCCGAAAAAAGGGAAGGCAGGAGGAGGCAATGTGACAGCAATGCTAAACCTACAAGGAGAAACAGGTCACTCTGGCCTCTCCAGCTTTCCTGAACAAGCAGGGAGCTCAGGGCAACTCCACCTTCTAAAGCACATCGAGTGTTTTTTAAAGATGAACAGCGTTTGTTGCTGCTGCTGGAGAGGCCACTGACAACACTGCTGCTACACTCAGCAGCATCGTAGGAGCTTTACTGTACTTAATATGCAAAGAGAACTTGGAATTTTTGTTTTACCTCCTTCTCGGAAAACTCCCTAGTGTTTAAGGTGACAATACATGTTTGTGCTGCTCTTGCAGTGACTGTCACATCAGGTTCTTCACCTTTTCTCGGTGCTGCAGGACTCGTGCAGCAGCACATGAATCACGCTGATACTGATCATAGGTCACAGAAGGAAATGGAGAACAAGCTCTTTCAGTCAGCTGATATGAAAGAACAAACACAAAGCAAAACCAAAAGCCTACAGCACATACTATGTGAGAGAGTCCAGACAGAAACAAAACTGAGAGGAAAAAAAAAAAAAACAAACAAGTGCAAGTAAGCAGAAGATGGTATTCTTCAAAAATAAATAAATAAATTTTGAAGTAGGGAACAGTTAAAAGCTATAATGAAGGGTCAGTTCCGTCTCAGGGCTGAGGATACCAGCCTTACTGTGATGCAGGACTCAAGTCTACCCCAGCAAACTCAGTGTATCCTCCAATTAGGATCTCTCATTCCGCTTTAACTTTTCAACATGAGTCCGCATCTGATTTGTGCCATTTTTCCCCACCAAGCTCAGCACCGAACAACCTGCTACAAGCAGCCAAGCAGGTAGGAACTGAGCCTCCTCTGAACAGCTCAAAGTGCTGCCTTCAGAGGGACACCTTCTGACAGCCGAAGTAACGACTTCATACAGCTCGGCGGTCTGCAGCAACGAAAAAGCAGCATCCAGCCATCACCGGACCTGAAGTGTTACCAGTGCCCCAACAGGAAGGTTCTTGATGTTCGGGGGCTCAGATTCACCGGCAAGTGAGAGGGCAGCAGGTTACTGCATATCAAACAGAGCCCAGTGGCTGCCTGCCGGCACTGCTGCTCCCAGCACACGGGCACTGCGTTACGCTGCTTCAGAGGGAGTAAAGGAGGAGCATCCTTACGCTGCTCTCCCGTGCTGCTGCGATCAGCCCCGACCCTTAGGCTCACCAGACGTAAATTACACTTCAGCTTGTCCACAATTCAGATCCAGACTAACTCCTCTAATTGGCCACGCCATACATCTTTTCACGATTTTTTGGGGGGATCTACATTCAGTTACACGATTATCCCCTTGACAAAGATGGTGCTTGGACTCCCGCACTCTGCGCTGCTCAGACATTACATGATGCTCTCAAAACAATCAAGGTCTTTTGTAAGAAAACAAAGGGGAGAATCCCTGCATCAGACATACAACGGCACTTCCATCGGTTTACTTAATATTAATAACCTCTGCAAGCTTAGCATCATCAGAGGAACTGGAGAAACAAAACCCGCAGTTCTACAAATCCTGTAGCAGTGATGGGTGCGCATCAATTACCGCAGGGGAAAATATCAAAAGATAACACTGAAAAGCTTCATATTTAGGGTAATACTTCTTGTAGCTCGAGACAAGTCAGGAATTCAGTTCCCATTTTTACTTCATTGTAACAAATATTATGAATACAATTCTAATTTCCTCTCTTCACATCCCCTACTTGCTGATCTGAGGCTCGCCTTTATCCTCGGGAGCGCGAACTGTCTGCGGAACACTTTACATTTCTCTCTTCTGTTGTCCGTGTTTTGGAAAGCTGAGAGAAGCTCCTTCCAGCAGAAAACAGACCATCAACTCTCAATGAACAGCAATCCTTGTGAGCAAATTGAATCAGCAGTTCTGCCAAGCTGAGGGTTAAACCCTGCTTATCCCCTGACCTCTCAAGTGTAATGACAGCATTCTTAGAAGAGATGACCCAGTTTATTACGGGCACTCCTGGCCCTTGGCCAAGCCCCTCGTAATACCCACAGTGCACGCAGTATTTGTGGTGCAAATCTAGTGGCTGTAATTGGTAGGAATAATTACATTTCAGCGGAGTGTCCTTATCCTGTCTGTCATTAAAGCCTGCTTTTAGATCAGTTTTTATGCATTGGTTGAAAGCGTTTCAGGCCACATGTGCAAAAGCTACCCAGAATCTTCAGATTATGAGGCATATTCTGAACTGAAAGAACTGGGGCTTTAAAATAGACGCATTGACTATTGCATTTCTGCTGCAGCTGAGTTACATATGTTGTTACAGACAAAAAGATGTATTCAAATTCCACTGGAATTATACGAACAAAATCAACAGCTCAGTTGTGATGCTCTGTGACAAAGTATTCTAAGGTCACAGTTATTTCTAGCAAACAAACTTCTCATGAGAAATTTTAGTTGCTACCACTCAGAAGTTCTGTTATGGAGAAACAGCAAGGGAACTCACAGCATTTCTTTCTCTCTCTCTCTTTCACTCTCTCTCTCTTTTTCACACTTTCAAGGATCTTCTCTGGCAGCCCAATCTCTCAATCTCTATCAAATTCTTTATCTAAGCTACTCTACATAAATCTGCTTTTGGGCCAAAAGCAGATTTATTTAGCTTCATTTATCTAGCTTCATTTGATGCCCATTCTTACACTGAAATAAATGAGGCTGTACTTGCTCCTCCACACTTCTCATACTTTCAAAGATCTCCATCACACTCCTCCACCCCCTCCTGGTCACCTATTTTCAGGTCTGAAGAGATGCAGCCCATTTGGCTGCTCACGGTATGGTTATTCCATGCCTTTGATCACTGGCTTGGTCACTCTATTATATTTAGGGAGGCACAGGATGATCAGAACCGCAAACAGCCTACAAGGTGTGACCAAATCCTAGATTTTCTGTACTTCTGACATTATTTTGCTTTGTTCCCCATTCCTAATGGTGTCAGCATTCAGCTCTTTGAACTCTGACACTTCCAATCATCTAGTTGACTTTTTTTTCCCACAGAATTATCAATTCATTTATACAGATCTAATTTGTAAGTGGGAAGTTATTTCTGAATTAATTATTCTGTACATACTCCTGCTTTCTCATCTGTACCATTTAATATTATTCTTACTCTTCAGTTTATTATTTCTTAATTTGGTTACCCAATAAACATGCCAAGTTTCTTACTCCCTAGCAAACATCATAATTTCTTGTCCAAAGATTAATATAGTGCATCTCTTAATAGAAAGGATAAGCCAGTCTTCAGTCAGACACGACTCAAGAGTTTAGAACTTGCTTTATTGTTACTTCACTCCATCATTTTGATGGTCTGCATTTTCTCTTAACACTATCAGCACATTTAACCTTACTAATGCTATGCCAAATTACACATTCCTTCTACTTGAGGTTTTAAGCTTGGATCTCAAAACCGCCTCCCGCTTTGGTGCCAGTCCCGTGACTAATCCTGCCGCACTGGATAGCCACCGATGTGCGCACACGGCAACAGTGCAGCCCGAAGCACCCTTGAAGAGCTGTATGTGCCGCAGACGGGTACGCTACGTGCACTTCTACCCTGTAAGACTCCCAGGCCATACAAGTTTCTCCCCTGAGAACAACAAAAAAAAAAAAAATAGAAGGCAGCTGGTGGCTTAACTACCAAAACAATCCTGGTTGGTTTCTGGACACAACCCTTCCCCAGGACGTGGCAGTTTCTTTCTCCACATATGGGCAGACAACTACTCATCGCAAGACACTTCCAATCTTCTTAAGATGCAGAAACATACCTGAAGGCCCCCAGCAAAACAGCTAGCAGGGCGGTTAGAAAGCTGCCTGGCAGAGAAGGACCTGGGAGTGATGGTTGACAGTCGGCTGAGTATGAGCCAGCAGTGTGTTCAGGCGGCCAAGAAGGCCAGCAGCATCCTGGCTTGCGTAAGAAACAGTGTGGCCAGCAGGGCTAGGGAAGTGATTGTCCCCCGTACTCGGCTCTGGTGAGGCCACACCTCGAGTACTGTGTTCAGTTTTGGGCCCCTCGCTACAAGAAGGACATGGAGGTGCTCGAGTGAGTCCAGAGAAGGGCTATGAAGCTGGTGAGGGGCCTGGAGAACAAGTCTTACGAGGAGCGGCTGAGGGAGCTGGGACTGTTTAGCCTGAAGAAAAGGAGGCTCAGGGGTGACCTTATTGCACTCCACAGGTACCTGAAGGGAGGCTGTAGCGAGGTGGGGGTTGGTCTATTCTCCCACGTGCCTGGTGACAGGACGAGGGGGAATGGGCTAAAGTTGCGCCAGGGGAGGTTTAGGTTGGAGATTAGGAAGAACTTCTTTACTGAAAGGGTTGTTAGTCACTGGAATAGGCTGCCCAGGGAAGTGGTTGAATCACCATCCCTGGAGGTCTTTAAAAGACGTTTAGATGTAGAGCTTAGGGATATGGTTTAGTGGAGGACTTGTTAGCGTTAGGTCAGAGGTTGGACTCGGTGATCTTGGAGGTCTCTTCCAACCTAGACTACTCTGTGATTCTGCGGTGTTACCGCCAGCTTCATTCGGAGCCTAACACCTGGAGAAGACTGCAAGCTGCACAGCCTTCAGACAAAAACGTGTTTAAAACAGACGACGAGGAAAGCAGCATCCGAAGGCACCCTTAAACTATCACAGCTAACATAGCACTAGCACACAAACTTAGATTTCCAGAAAAGAGACTTTTTGCATTTTTTTCCACTATGTCAGTAAGCTTTCAGCTTGCTGAGTGAGGCAGGACTGCTAAATATTTTAATGTTGGCATGCAGTTTTAAAACAAAAAGGTACAACTGAAATGCACTTTGACTGCAAGTAGTTTTAATCCCTGTGGGTGCTCATTTTACTTTAAAAGCTGCTTGAAGACATACTTTCTCCAGTGCATGTTGGCTTACTCTGGCAGCAGGAGTTGTCATGAGACTCTCAGAGCAGAGCCCAGTGAGGTCCTTTCTTCAGCAGGTGTAGTGATGTACCTACCCCACTTAGTGTCCTCCACGCGTACCAGCTGTCAGCGCCCTGCGCCCAGACGTGCCAGCATAACTGGTGGCAGGTCTCACAGCGACCTGGAGTTAGAGCCGGTCCTCTACTCGATTCAAAGTGCATTTACTGTGTTCCTTCTGTGACAGGCACAACTCTGAGGGGAGCGTTGTAATGCCGCTATCTCCAGAATTTTATTGAAATAGTCCATATTAAATCAGCAATTTAAAATCAAAATGCACATGTTCAGGACAGGAGCCCTGGGGGACTCCCACATTTCGGGGGAAAATATCTGCTCACCGGTCTGAGAGGTCAGAGAATGCCAGCTGAAGCTCTAGGCAGACTCAGCTAACCTACCTCCAGAGGCTTCACCAGTCTGAGAAGCACACTGTGCAAGGATTCAAAGCCGTCGCTACAATGCAACCTTATTCCAGGTGGAAGGAAAATACAAAAATCAGCTCCCTTTTGGGCTTTTTCTACTGAAGGCGATGTCCCCTTGAAACCTTGCATGAGCTAGCCCTGACATTAACATGAAAGGCAATAAATTTCACTGAAAATCCCAGCCAAAATACATATGTGCTGCATACTCGATGATTTACTATGTCTGCTTCTGAAGGATGTTGGGCTGAAATAATTCTAAAACCTTAATCTGTTGTCTTAATATCAAACCTGGAACACGAAGTCACTAATACCACTAGAACTATTTCTTTTTGGGAAAAAAACAAAACTCCCTCCCACACACACACACAAAAAAATAATAAGAAAAAAACATCCACAGCCCTTGGCTGTCCTCCAGAAACAAAACTCCCCAGCTAAGCCAGACACAGCTTACCCAGAGCCAACACCTGTGAGAAATGGGGTCTGTCGTCAGCACACTAGGTTATAACATGCCTTCCACGTTTGATATATTATCAACACTAACCATTCTGTTAAGACATCAGATGACATGACTTAAGAACAGTTAGTACACTTAAGACTGAAATGTAAGGAGAAGAAAAAGATAGAAGATATTTTCCCCTTTTTTCTTTAACCAGTATCTTCATCGCTATCTTTGAATCCTCGTCCTTTCACCACACTGTGGGGAAAAAAGAATAAATCAGTGTATTCATAAAGGGCAATGCACTGCACGCACCGTAACTGTGTGGATCTCCACATTTTCCAAGGACATTCTCATGAATAACTGAGTGATATTTCTAGACTAATATTCATTAACTGTCAGGATTACATCATCTTAGGGCATAGCTGAGCAGACTAGCAAGCTTCTACAGATCTGCACAGATAGCTCTTATTTGCCTCTTGATGCAGTTGAAGGACAGGGCAAAGAAAACAAAATATCAAAGCAGAAGATTAAAAAAAAATCAGATCATCTAAAAGACAATCTTCTCCATTTTAGATAAAATACAGATCAGCCTTTTCACTGTTTGAATGGCAGTAATTGCCATAATCGCAGCCCTACAACTGTATCCATTCTAATTCTGTTCCCTCATGCTCTTTCTTCAGAAGAATTTCACGTTTGAATCTGAAGTTTCATAGGAAGTAGGTGCTTGTTCTCCCTTTTTAGTTTTCTTACACTCCTGTCTATGCTTCGGCTTTGGAGCACCAACTCCTAAACTTTTCTCCTCGAGAAGAACAATTATGCATTCAAATTGGAAAAGGGCAACCCACAAATCTGGAAACAGATGCTGTTGGATTGGATTAAATTAATCAATAAACTGCAAAAGCTGTTGCATAAAAAAGACACAGGAGAGAAGGTCTAAGGAAATCCCTAATAACCACCCTTAACAAACAGGCATTCCCAAATCCTCGAAGGATCACCTTCTACATAGATTCACCTAAGAAGTCAGACATCCAAATGTAAGTCAGATGAGGGTAAACATTGCCCTAAGAAGTAGCTTATCTGGAGTGCCTGACAGAAAGGTAGGATACTTTCTGCCCTACAGAGCAAAGGAGATACACCATTTGCGATTCACTCTGTGCTGTGAAGACGGCTGCCTTGAAATTGTCTGTTGCCTTCTCTGTCATAACAACCTCCCTGTAGCAGCCACAGCGATTGCTTACATCTGCATTTTCCAGCTGGGTGCATCCCCATATGGCTTGATGGAGCAAAAAGAGGAGAAAGAAACTGAACAAAACCAACCACCCCCCAGAAGTTGCATACTAACTTTCTAAACAGTCTAAGTCGGGTGTTGCATTCTGGCTGGCAGAGGAACAGGAGAAGTAATGAGAAAAAGAAATGATTTCATTTACGTAGGGACTTCAGAGCAAAATGGCTTGGAAAAAATAGTTTACACTGTTAAACAGGTGATTAAAGTTATGGTTTAGGGAGAAAGGCGATGCTAATGCAGCTGCTGATGGTAATGGAAAAGTCTTCCCTTAAGTGTTCCAAATATCTGAAGTTCAAGCTAGAGAAGTGTCAAGTTGTAATGCTTACCTCAAAATAAGAGTGGGAGTACAGCATGCTGTGGGGAAAGGCAGCTATAATTGAATTGCCAGAAGAAAGTGGAACCACCAGCCCTTCCCCAGGAGACACTACCCCTGGAGAGATTTCACTTGTGAACAGAGAGCAGCCTGGCACAGTAACTTCCCTTGCTACAGAAGGAATTAGTCAGCGGATCTGTAGTTCATCAGGATATTGCCCCAGTTCTCTGCAAAAAAATATGCCAACTGCAGCACAGAGATGCTCATGTGCCTTCCCAAGCAGCAGAGAATTCCACCCCCACGTATACTTTCTCTCACCCTTCCCCACCATACACACACTGAACGTACTCAGGCCTAAGTGGCTGGCTGATTTTCCAGTGTCCATAAAATGCTTTGTGAGACATCAGTTGGTACATACAGAGAAGTAGAAACTGATCGGAAAAATGTAATATGCTCAATCATTAGTCAGTACTGAAAACCATCTGAATTGAATTTCAACTGAGATGAACATAGACTGTCACAAAGCCTGAAGGAGCAAAGAACGGATTACTCTGTTCAGAAACATGAACTTCTAACTTATCAGTTTAAATACTGTTAAAAATTCAAGCTGTCCTGCCTAAGCATTACCCACTGATAATTAAAAGAACTGGAGAGACAACAAGGCATTCGGTGTTATTCTTAACAGTCCTGCAGTGCTCTGCACTAGGCCAGGGCAGAATCTGGCCACAGGATTCACAGCACCAGGAACGCTGCTTTCACCCACCAGGTCACTGCTCCCAGCCACAAGCTCCTGCTGCCTGCTTTGAGCTGGCTCTGGCACTCACCTGATCCCAAGTACGTTCAGCTCACTAAAAGCAGAGGAAATACAAACTGAGCAGAAGAAAAACATATCTGACAGGTCAGATGTTCGACCTGGAGTACCTTTCAATTAGATACCAGCACCAGTGCCATGCCTGAGTGTGGGTGGGAGGGAAACTTCCCCTTTCAGCAGTGAAGTGCTGTGAAATCAGCTCAGCCAACTAGTGAAGCTGTACCTTAGGGCATTGCCCAGCTTGATGTTTTAAATGAGTGCGGGAAGGTGCCTTCCAGAAAAAGGCCTACATTTACAAAAGCTTACTCAAAAAAGCTTGTATTTGGAAGGGACAAAATAGACAATCGACCAACAGGACTGCTGTCACCTTCACCTCAATGAACAATTTTATACAGGATTTGTATAAAAGGAAGAGCATCTTCCTCTGGGAAGTGCTCTTCTAAAGTACTCCCTATATAAGCAGAAATAAAAATGATACTATCAAAGTCTGAAGAAACTAGACATGTGCCACTCTTGAAACCTAGCAAAAGTCTGAGAAAACAATTAAGGTCAACAAACAGCCATGGGTACACAGCAGGGAAAAGAAGGCAAGGCAAGGTTCTTCCATTACCTAGACATCATTACCAAAGCAATACATATGACACAGCTCAATGGTGTGTAGTCTGGCTATCATGATAGTCATCTCCCTGAGTATTGCTTCTGATATGGTTGGACTAACACGTAAACGCCTCTTGAGAGCTTAGTTTGTACCACCCAAGCTGCAGGTTTTGGGTCCGTTTTCACTGTAAGCAAGCAGATTCCCCATGCTCTGCAAAGAGAAGTTCACAGGCTACTCTGGAACCAAAATGCGGAACAGTAACCAAACAGAAGAGTTGGATACAGATATGTTCCTTACAAAAGCTGTTTCATACCTTGTATCATGCTTGGAGTAATTTGTGAATTGAAGATACCAACCTGGCTGATTCTGCCTGATATAAAATGACACATGGATAAAATGAGATTTGAGAAAGTTACTACAGATAGCAGGGACTAATTCTGTGGATGTGCACAGAGTAACTGAAAAGAGAGTTACTCGCTGCGGCATTTCATTCTCTCTCAAATAGAAACCATTCTATTTCAGCTAATAGCACAATTCATACACCCAGGCATCACATTACTTGACCTGCTTTTAAAGATAAACATCAACTTCATGGTTACTGAAGCATTGTAGCTGTAGATTATGCTTTGACTAATACAAACATTAAGGGAAAAAAAAAAAAAAAAACCACCCAAAAAAGCACCCAACCTAAACCAAACTGAAATTTTCAAAATAGCATTTGCATGAAATTTTATTCCTCTACTTCATACGTTATATACTTGAACGGAAATATACTTACTGCTCTTTTTCTGGAACAACCTGTAATCCAAGGCACAGTAAGGTTTCCTGAAATCTGTAGAGGGGAAGGGGAAAACAGAACAGAAAACAACAGCAGTTTAGGTTGCTACTATAACAACAGTGAGCAGCTTTCAAAAGACTTCAATATTGTGCATTTGGTTCTGATAGCAGTGTATTGAAAACAGTTTAAGATGTAGAAGCAAAACAGACTCACACTTGCCTTACTGTTATAAGGCTAAAAAACAACTGGTTCTTTGGGTGAGGGTGACAACACAACCGCAACTCAGGCCCTTCTGTACTTTTGCTATCTCAAAACTTGTATTTTAAGAATTTAAGTTTTCATCTTCTATCTGTCACAAAGCTCATAAGATTAAGCAAACCGGAGTTAGGCAAAGGCCTAATGTTTGACGAAAGTGCTGTAATGTATTTTTCAGTTACGTCAGTTAAGCTTTCAGAAGAAAAATATGAGGACATTAGTAACTGAAATATTTAACATTGAATGTTAAGGATTCGTAGACTATCAGCAAAAATAGGGACATTAGGCTGGAGAAGGATGGGGAATGGGTGTGAAGGTGAAGGTTAGGTTCCTTGATTCCTATTGCTCCCCCACCATTCCCAGAGCCAGGCTTATCAAAAATAATCTTGTATTATTTTCCCTGGACATGGGCAATGCTTCATAGCCTGGAATAGTTGAGGCTTATTTAGGATTCCATGTTCAGCTTCTGCGGCAGACAAGCAATGCTTCAGACTAAACATAGCTCAAGAGATTAATCAATCTCAAGTTGTTACACACACTACGTATGAGGAAGAAAAACCTACTTGCTTCTGCTGACTATATCAAGCTATGCTAATAGTTTTTGTATTTGGGAAGGGCTCTAACAATGCATCTTTCAGCATGAGTATAACCAAATATAGAATACCTGGTACAGTTTGTCTGTTGTACAAGTACGTAAGATACTTTTATTCTTCAAGCTTTTAGCTGAAAGTGCTTGAGGGTTACCTGATGTCACACACTTTCCCATTATAGCACAAGGAGGGCTGAGAGGGAAGGCTAGAAATGAACACCCTCCCCTCCTCAGAGCAAGTCTGCACCAGGTTTCTTGACTAAAATGTCAATTTCTTAGTGGCACACATTTCAGAAACTGATTAAAAACAAGTTATGTCTATTACAGTTTCCTACCCCACACAACAGAAAAGCAGTGCGAGTATCCATACAATTCCTGCCTATTTTTTATTTTTTTTTTTCCTGCTAAATTAACTACAAGGTTAAGCCGAATTACTTCAGCAACGGATCAGATCCAACACTGCTTTATATTCTTATTCCTCAGAAGACCAACAAATTTAAAGAGGGGCTATGGAAAAACGTGCTTTTTTTGTGTAAATAGAAGGATTGGTCTGGCAGAGCATTAACTGGATTGGAACACAAACGCACACCAGTTCTGACAGATTATGATGCCAAATACAATAAAGTTTAACTATTTGAAAGACACTATGCATGGAAATATTCTAAACTGGCTCTATAAAAAGGCAGAAGGTTTTCTCTTTGGTTGTCTTCCTGCAGCAGCTCGAGTCCAGACACCCGCAGCTGTGACCCCTAGTCCTGCTCCACCTGGAGCAGCTACGGAGAGCTGCAAAAATGGCAGCCTAAGGCAGCTGTTGAAGTCAATATATTGTGTCTCAGAGGGAACAGCGACGAAGAGGCAACTCTTGCAGATGCTCCAGAAAGCCCCAAAGTACTGCACCACTAGCGTGTTACCAACTCTGTATCTTCAAGCGATTAGGCAACAAAGGTCCCTGCATAACCTCCTCCCCATTCACCCTGATGTCACTGTCCCGGGTTCGATGCCCTGGGACAGTTCCAGAGCCCCAGCCAACACCTGGGTGCTGTTTCCTGGAGCTACGTGAGGCCCCGTGCAGTGCTTTTGCAGCCTGCTCACTGTGGCTCTCCTCCTCAGCAGGCCCACGGGTTCTCTCTGCTCGTGCTGCTGGAAGCAGTTCATCCCAGAAATAATGGGCAGACACCAGCTGTGACAAATGCAGCTCTGCCTCTGTTACAAGAGTGTCAGGAAACACTTTGCCCAAGATGCTTCAGAAAAAAACATGTTGCCTGTCCCCCTGCAAAACGCCGTGCTGCCCAAAATTAACAAGAAAGTCCTCCTCTAGTCTTCAAAAAATCTCTAAGGACTAAACAAACCACTTTGGCACATTTAATAACACAGAAGCGAGTTACATTTCCTTAAATAAAGCAAACTTACAGCTCATTCATATAAAGCAGTATCCTTAAAGTGGATCTCAGTAATAAATAAATCCAAATTATATATACCTACTCTGCTGCACGGGCTGCAGTGTTTAGGATTTTCCCTAGAAGAAGATGGGACTAAATTAGATTAACCATGCTTCAGGGTGTAGAACGAAGTCATTAAAAAAACACACATACTTTCCACAGGACTTTTGCCCCTTAGGGTTGCGGAGGGAGTAAACTGAGAATAAATGGGCTCTGAGCCTTGAGGACAAGCAAGAATAGCCTCTCTCATTCGGGGAGCTGAAAGCCAAAGTAACCAAAGTAAGTAGGTTGAACAATTTGTTTAGCAAAACTGCTCAGGCATTAAAATTGATCATTTTATTAAATTTATTCTTAGGTTACACTAACAGGAATTTGATTAATTGAACCAGTAAGGAAGCTATAACTAATTGCTAATTAGATGCCCCACCAATGCACAACGGTAATCACTTCATCAAAACACCAATCACGCGTTCCTGCCTTTAAAGAAGCATCTGCTTGGCTGCTTAACTACTCTAACAATCCTGCAAACTCGGGTTTCATCTATTTTTAAATTTAGGAAAATGTCCCTAAGTTTAAGGATCTTCATTCCTAGGCTGATAAATTGGCTAAACATGGGCAAGAACAGTAACAGAACTGGCTACACACAAAAGAAGTGTGATCCTGTATACGTCTACAAGAAGTTAAGACAGCACCAGGAAAAAAAAAAAAGCTCTCAAGAAGAAAAAAAAATAATGAATTAGTACAGTTATAAAATACAGGTCTCTGGAAGTTTAATATATAGAGGTTATTAAGGCGTAAGTAAAAGGAGTGTCTACAAGAGCTACCAGTCATACTAGACTTGGGTTTTTTTTTTTGGCTTCCATTAAATTCTGGGAAGCAAACGAGTACTTAATACACTGCCCAGCCTGACCTGAGGACCACAGACAACCGAAACCCAGCCAAGGAGTGCGTTGGGTACAGAGGACTGTTCTTTCCCCTTTTTCCCTCCTACTTGGGCTGAGAAAGGACTGCTAAATTCAGCCAACAGAAAAGTCATTCCTCTGAATTCCAGCTTTCAGCCCCAAACTGGAACTACTCTTCAGTCCACGTCTCAGGGAAATAATGCCTCAGGGGAGCTGTGTTGCACCGCACAGCCAGGGGGCAAAAACACAGCAGGAAAGGAAGGGGGAAGCAGTAGGCTTCTTAACTGAACCTCGGTATTTGATCAGAGCAAGCCTTCCTACAGTCCATGGACAGAAAGGGGATAAAAGGAGGGCTGACAACTCCCAGTTTTAAGAGGAGCACTTGGGGAGGGAGGGAGTGAAAGCAGTGCAGACCTGATGAGTTCGAGAAAATGTGTTAACAGCCTATTGGGGTGCACTACATTACAGATAATGTTGAAGGTGGCAGGTGAACGTTTCTTGTAAAAGTGAGATGAGTTTTGGAAGTGAGTCCCTGCCATACACTGACACGTCCTAAGATACACACCTCACTGTTGCATTGTTCTGCAACACGCTAAAAACTCTTGTCAAGGAATGCAGTGATGTGGAGAAATCAGCACCATCATTTCTGCAAGGCTGTACGAACCTGTCCAGGCTGTAGGACACTTCTCCTCTGCAGTTGCTACAAAACCATGATTCCATACACCCTAACCCCACAGCTTTTGTCTGCCCTCATACATTTTCTGACACTGACGAGTATCATCTCAGAGTTTCACAGCATGGATGCTTACAGCACCAAGTCAACTAACAGCGACCTTCCCAGTTTTTCCAAGGCTTAAGACTGGGAAAGGCAAAGAACGCCACAAGAAGCAGAATTTTGCCCAGCCCAAGCTGCACTCCAAAAATCCATAGAACAGGGTTTGTTAAAGACAGCCATGGAAGTCCAATAGAGTAAAGAAGAACTCCTTACTTACCAAACAGGTACATCTTTGTAATGGGGAAAAACAACAAAGAAACAACGACAACAAAGTAAGCTACAGAGATGTCCTTGTTCTGATCCACACCGTGCCACATGGATAAAATGTCACCTGCCATGAACCATTCTACCTATAAAGAGGCTCAGTCCCTACCCCCAAAATATCCCAAATCTGAGTTATTTCAAATTTCTAAAAGAATAATAATAATAATAATAATTAAAACAAACAGTAATACATCTCACTGATGCTTTTTCAAGAGTGAAATAAAGTACCATGAGCATACAGCTGGAGGTATCAAGACTGTATTTCACTATGTGAAACTGAAGAGAAGTTTCCTGAACTGTATTGTATGCACTTTTGCAGCTTTAGCAACCCTTTAAAGAACAGATGCACACATTTACAGCTTTTCTTCTCCCATGAAACTGAAATTTCAAAAGTAAACAGCATTTAATGAATTTTGTAATTCAAGAACAGTAATAGCAAACACTGACAGACCATCTGAGAGCAGATGGGAAGAAGGGGAAAAACAGCTCATCCGAATTATTTGACTTTAAAAAGGCCATAAATAAGAACTGCAGATGTCCCATCAACTGCACAGAATCAAGTCCAGAGAATGCATGTTCCTCAAACCTCAGGTTTGCCAAGAAAAGCAGTAATCCTGATGATTTCTAGTGGAAAGTGCTACACACTTGGACTCAAAAACTTTCAAATCCTCACGAGATAGGAACATGTCAGGAAGAAGATGGAAAAAAAAAGATAGAAAAAACACCACAAAGTATTGTTCCCTACACTAGTGAGCAATGCACAAGAAAAGATGGTATGTTTTTATATGGTTCGTTTTTGGGATAAATTTGAAAAAGTAACAGACAAAAGCACAGAAGTAACACAGGTAATATAACATCCTGTCAGTTGTAAGCCTTATCTCAGTGTCTATAGATTATGGCATGCCAGACAGCACAAAAATCCATTAAAAAATCAATTTGGATGTTTCCTGCACGATTATCTCTCCACTGTTTATAAAAAACTAAAAAAGGTAAGTGTATCTGTGTTACAGCTTCTTCTGAAGATCTCGTAGTTCTTCAATTACCTGCATTTAATTTTCCCCTCTCAGTATCATTGAATGGGCCCTGTTGTAGGATGAGGAAATAACAGGATTGAATGTAAAACTGATTATTTGAATTAGATGCTGTGGGAGAGGAAGAATATTTGCTTGCTTAGTGTCTTCCATCATCTTATCCAGCTTGCGAGAGATCTAATATCAGAAAACTGGCCCAAGGTATTGGCAACTGCATAGTGCGTAAAGGCAGTGCTGATGGAAGAGCTAATCCAAGCTCACATTAATAAGGGCAAGCAACTGTACAGCACACAAATGACAGTGTGATCCCATGTAGTGCCCTCTGCCACATGCAAAGTGTGCCTGCAGAGGAACAACCAATGGAATAGCTGTGACATGCACTGGCAAGCCAAGTCAGGACAACACTGACTTGCGTGCGTCAGCAGTCATAGGTATGAGCCTCTTGTAAACAAAGTTTACCTATTAAAACCATAAAGTCCATACTGATCCTCATTATATGGCTGCCCACTACAGCCACAGGCTCAGCTACACAGGTAAGTGCTACCATACTTTCGTCCTCCCTTCATTTCTGTTTAAGAAGGAATCATTTCTGCTGAAAGATGTAAATCAAGCACAGCTTGCAGAAATATGAACCTACCCGTTACTAGCCACCAGCTTTCAAAGAACACAGTACTTATCTACAGCCTTGTCTTCAAGATTTGAAGACGAATAAATTGACAGATTACCTGGTAATTATTTTGGTTTTGTGACAGCCTCAGTTGACTTGAAGATGTAAAATGAGGAGAAAAAGTACTTCTTGATGGATTAGCACTGCTATATAATGTACTGGATGTTGTATGCAATGAGGCCCGTGCAGGCAAGTGGTAGTCTCTGCTATGATACAGAACACTGTCAGGCACGTCCCTGGCATTCACCAGCTGAGAACTACAGCTCACGTTTCTTCCTGGCCCCGACAAGGCCGCGCTTTGGTTCTCTACTCGAACAGAGCTGCTACTTTCACAGTATCTTGAATAGCTTTGTATTTGTGCTCCCATGGATGCCAGTTCTTCTTCTCTAGCATACTCATCATCCACATCTCCAGTTTCCATCGCAATGGACAGACAGCTGCCTTCCCCCGAGCAGTGCTTCTGTGCCGTGCTTCCTCCCACAATTCTTTGAGGTTGATCTGTAACCGCCAGAGAAAACACTTCACGAATTTCCAGGTTTTGCGTGCTACAAGAAGGGTCCCTAGTATTAGCCCTTTGTCCGGGGGACACATGCGATGCAAGAGCTGCATGTTCCGGTTTTTGTAACCTTTGACATCCCACGGGTTCGGCTTTACAAGGTCTGTGGCATATCATCGGTTTCTGAGGTAACACCAACTCTGCGGTCTGCACTGATGAGCCACCATAGCTTTTTTTTGTGTGGCTATATATGGAGTTCGCAGAATTCAGTACGCTTGTTTGTCTAGATAAAATAATAGTCTTTTCCCCTACTAATAGGGAAGCATTTTTACAGTGTGGTACTTGTCGTCCTATAGGGATGTGCTGCTGCTGAAAGTCTGTGTCATTTTTTCCCGAGAGTCTTGGAATAGAGGTTTTGTGTATTTCTGCCACTGAAGCATTTGTCTGCTTGGTGGATCCTTGCCTACTGGATGAACTAGCAGGACTGTATATACCAGTAACTATTACATCGTTATTAGAAGAGGTCCAAGAAGACTGCTGACTTTGGGATCGAGCAATGTTTACCACATTTCTAACTGCTGCTTCTGGAGGTACTGAGGGAGTAGTAGGGGCAGTCCCTGGGGGAGTGCCTCCAGATTCTACAGCACTCTTGCTGCTCATCTTCCTTCTTTTATTGCCAACCCACGTCTGCAAACAACAAACAACAACGACAACAAACACAAAACAAAGCATTAAATAAGCAGAAAAAAATAGGCATTTTTTTAATCTTTAAGCAGATCTGATGAAATGTTAAGTGCTCAAGTTGAGACCTAAGTTTACAAGCATATAAGTCATTTACTGTTATGCAAAGTGAACAATGCAGGGTGGAAATCCATGTCTCTCATGCTTGGGATTCACACAGTAATACACATGAGAATCCCAGTCTCAATTCCAAATCCCTAGTTTCTCAAAAACTCTAAAAGACTGACTGTATCATGCCTCCTATCCCAAAGTTATCGTTATGATTTATTTCACTGGCACCCCTGTGATGAGTTCCCCCAAATTTTAGTTTTTATATTTAGCACCTTGGGATCCCAAATCATCATTGAAATATATGGATGAACTTCTAAAAGAAGTAAGATTCCTCAAACAAATAACTTGACAGACTCAACTTTCAATACTGCCTTGAACAGAAACTGTTAATTCTTGATTTTAGATGAGAGGAAGAAAACAAGAACAGGAACAACTCTTTCTGTTGGAAAATTATAAAACAATTTTGTGAAGTATTTAAATCTATGGACTAATTCCTCTTCTGCCAGCTACACGAGTCAAGATCTGATGTCAAAAACTGCTCTTAAGAGACAAGATTAGGACTACTGGGGTTGGATTCCAACAGAAGTTTCCTAGTATGGACATTTCTGAAAGTGACTATGACAATATATGGATTTGTGTAAAAGATGATATCCTTTTTTCAGGTAGGTATTTTTCCCCCTGCTATGGGGGTTATACACATGACAAAGTAAACTGCTCTTTATTTTAAATAGACAGGAAAGCCTGTCCTGCAAGTAAT
Organism: Oxyura jamaicensis; assembly: GCF_011077185.1. Lineage (NCBI taxonomy): Eukaryota > Metazoa > Chordata > Aves > Anseriformes > Anatidae > Oxyura > Oxyura jamaicensis. The sequence goes on from NC_048896.1 coordinate 2,452,778, forward strand.
AAGATATAGCTAAAAGAACTTAAGGGGAAATACTAACTTCAGTGTTTCAAGATAAAGAGAATTAACCTGGTGGAAGCATCAGCTCTAGCACTGGAAGTGTAAGTACTTCCTAACTGCCTCTGGAAGCTTACAGGATCAACGAGACAGGACTTGCTAAATTCTGTCACCATACAACGTCTGTACTGAATGTGACAGCATAAGGGAACAAGACACAAGCACCAAAGAACTAAAAATAAGCTTTTGCATCAGCTGACGTTGGTTATTGAAAAGAATCAGATGTGTATATAAATATGGTGGAACAGTTTTCTGTACCACTATGGATATCATCTGCTGCACACCTAAAACCAAACCAACACAAGATCTCAACACTGAGCAAGCCAAACCAGTTGATTTAATCAATAAACCACCTCACCCCAAAAGAAGCAACTGCACCGAGTATCTATCTTGGATTTCCATCTCATCTCATGAAAGAAGGCGAGCTTTCTTCACGTACTGACACCTACTAAGGAAGTAAATAGATTTTCTACAGCAAGATATGCACTCCTGTCATACAGAAATATCTTGAAGTCTCCAATCCATTCTACTCATTTTCATTGTCAAATTTTACAAAATGCCTAATCTGAGGCATGATTCATTGCATGCAAAAACCCTCAGTTACCACTGACAGAAATTAGCTTCACAAAACCAAGTTTAAATACACAAAGTTACAGGCACAGGTCTCAAGTTATTGTCTTTTGTTGCATAAAACAAATTTAAATGATCAAATTTGTTTTTCATTATTTCTTCTCAGTCAGTAAGCTTTCAAGATAGAAATTATAACTAGAGACACTGCAAATTTGGGGCCAGGAAGAAAGATCCCCCACCCCTAACTTCTCCAACTGCATTAAACTAAAACCTGAAGTTTTCCTAATAACTTTCCTAAAAAGGAGTCAACGAAATAAAGAAATGCAAATAACTTACTAGCACTAATATTTACTTGGGATTGAAGTAAAGTTTCATAAGGCTTCCCAAGTCAGATTTGCCACTGCTCAGAGTCCCATTCTACTGATTCTATCCCCAGGTTCTTGCTCGCACCATATAACCTAAAGCACCCACCTGAATGATCTGTGGGTGTAACTCCCCAAAAGGGTATAACACATGCTCCTCAGCATTCGGTGATAACTACGAAAAATCGTCAGAGAACTTCAACAAGACATACTGCTTATACTTACTGCAAACACAAAAAGCAACCAAGAGTAGAAGTATGCTAATATTAATGAACACAAACATGCTATTCAAACCCTATGTAGCTCAAATGCATCTCTATCCAATTTGAAGAGTTAGGTGATTTTCCCAGAACTAACTTTTCCACATTTCCTAATTTTAAAAGGGAGAGGCATAGTTTATGTATTGTGGTAAAAAAAAAATATATCTGTAGATGTTTACACCAAATCATAAATAGCACTCTTCAATCCATCTAACGATTAGAAAGACTGGATGTATTTCTATGGGATAAGGCTATAGAATTCCCATTTTGGGAAATTATTTATCTGTAGAGTTATGACATTTCAATTATAACACACATTTAGGTAATTCATGTTCCTATTACAGTCTTATCTACAAGTATCAGCTGCAATCTATGCATCACTTCGTTAGACACTGTACAAACTACTAATTCCTGTCCAACAGTCCTACAAGAAAAGAGAAGGGTGGGAATTCAGAGGCAGAAAGGAGAGGTATGAAGAAGAGAAAGGTAAGATCATTGAAAGTATGACAAGCGCAGGACAAATACTCAGTCTGTTTCCACTGCGTTTCACAAGCAGGAAGAGTATATGTTTTGCAAAGAAGGGCACAATAAAGGAAGAGAACTAAAGAAAAAGGCTATGACACATTATTGCAGTAAGGGAAAGAGAAAAGGGAAGAGTAATAAGGTGGATAATGAATGAGGACTGCAAGCAGAGCAGACTAGCTGCCTCCTCTAGGTCCTTCAGTCAGAATAAAAATAGAAAAATAGGCCCAACTGCATCATCAGCATCCAGATTCCTGTTACAACTGTTTGTCCCAGGGAGTCTGAATTTCTGGCTGACTTTCAGAACTTCCTGAGCTGAGAAAGTTAAGTTTAGTATTTCCAGAGCCTTATAAGAGAGGGGAATCAAGTTAAGAATTAAGGGGCAGGAGAAGTTCTCATTTTCAATATACCATAGGCAGATATCCAAGAACTAGACTGGTCTTACTTCGTGCTCCTTCATGCCCAGTGTCACAGTAACTCCTAGCTCCACTCCCACTGTTACTTTTTCAGTTAATGCTTCATTATTTTTATTTCTGCTCTAAAACAACAGCCATTTTATTGTCTAGAGTTTCATAAAGAGATTATTCTTTCCCTTCACATTGAATTCTAGACTTTGGAAGAGCTCATGTTAGCACTATTGACATTCTTGTTCTCTAAGAAAAGAATGTACTCACTGTAAATAACAACGTGTAAGCATAATATTTATGATTGTGACATGGAATACAAATGTGGCAGTGTGTTAAAAAAAAAAAGACTTCCACATTTTTTCCCAAATACATTAGGTTACAGAAATTGGTTTAACTTAAGAATAGTTTCCTAATAACATGACCTTTCTTTGATACAAGACATTTCACAAAGCTTCCATAGGGCAATTCTTTTTTTTTTTTAATTAAACTGCAAATAAACAAAACACAACAAAATACAAACACAACACCATCAACAAAAGACAAACAAAAATAACAAAATAAAAAATAATTAAAAACAAAACAAACACTCCTTGTGCAATCCAGGCTCCTGCTTAATACAGCAACCATGTGATGACATTTCAGAGCAAACAGACTATAAACAGGCTCACTGGATAAAAATGAACATTATACAAGCGTGAAGTCCGATTTAGAGACACGTATGAAGTTAAAGACTTCAGCCCTCTGAAGATATTTTATGTAAAGAAATGAACGTGTACAACTTTAACATACAAATTTGGAAGGCCTCAGTACTTACCCTGACTACACTGAAGTCCAGTTTAGTTTCTTGTGCACACTGTAATATGAGCTGAAAGCAATTTTTACTTTGATTTGTCATTCCATTTTCATAATAACGCTGTAATATCCTTTGTTGTTCTACAGTAAATACAGAACGCAGATTCATCTAAAAATAAAAGAAGATACTCTGAAAGTTGGAATAAAAACTGTAATGCTTGTAGAATGCACAGGCTCTTATTTATGCTTGTGGTAATGCTAAGTGCTGACATCTTTAAGGAATCCTTTACCCATACTTTTACTTACTTTCAGAAAAACTAAGAAGACAATGCTGTTACAGTCAGCATTAGTGACTCCTTTGTGATGGACTCAAGTTGAGCAGGTGAACTGCATGTTTGGAACAACACTGACAGCCTTTTATAAGCAAGTATTACATTGAATTGCTAAGCCGAAGAGCCTCTGCTTTCAGACAAAGAAAAAAGTTTGTCACTTGAAAAAAGGAAAAAAAGGCATTAGGCAAAACAGAGTAACACCAGCTGCTCCATCAATATTGGCAGATTTGCATCCCCTCCCCTACCAAAAAAAAAAGAGACAATCTGAGATAAAATGAAGGTTACTGTCTGGCATGAGTAGTTTCCACCGTCTCTGACTTCAGCAAATCCTACACTCCATTACGGCCGGTCAATCCCACTCCTCCTGCTGTGTCAGCACCCGCACTTTGCAGCTGCAAGGTTGAAAAGATCAAGGACCAGAACTGAAGACCAACTCGAAAGACAAAAACAAAACAAAACAAAAAAAAAACAAACAGAAAGGCTTTGGGAGTTCAGTCCAGCCCACCACAATGCTAATGCAGTAATACTAACACAAAGGAGGGACCACACGATCCACAGCCTGCATTTGGAAAGGTGAGAGATACCATGAAACTGTACCCTGACTACCTTTTTATTTTTTTAAAAAAAGAATGCTTAAGGGTTGTTTCACAGTGGTATAAACCAGCACTGGATGCTGAATGGAGCCCAGCGCCACAGCCGTCAGGAAGCCTTCCTGCCCCATGGCTTTATCCAAAGCAGTGCCAAGTTTTCCAGCCCACTCTGCCAGAACCAAGAGACCTCCCCCGCTCCCTGCAGAGTTCATGGGAACCTGGCGGTGCTTTCGCGTCTTGCCTCCAGCACCGGGTTTCCCCTGAGGGCTGCCCCAGAGCGTGCCCACAGCCCGCAGGCTCCATGGCGAGGGTGCTGAGGCGGCCTCTTTGGCTGCAGCCTGGTGGAAGCGTCAGACCAGGCGCAGCCTCCTTACATGTGAAATTCACACCGGGGACTGCAAAAGGCAGACAGCTGGATGTTGGCACGTGTGAGCAAATTACTACAGAAGGGACTCCATACTGGCAAAGTTGGGTTTCGCACTTGCTATATGGTCTTCACTATCTAGCTCCAATTAGTATTACCAAAACTGGTAGGAAAAGCCCCATCACCACAAGATTTCCAAAATGAAGCCTTTATTTTGTCTCACTCAGAAAGCTGCCAGCTGAGACAAATCAAGCCACCGTCCAGGAACAGCCTGCATCTGACTGAGTGCTTCAGAAAAGGAAAATTGCACCAGCCACAAGTTATTTTAAATACTTTCAGTATTTACATAAAAACAATGCAGAACAAACTAAAGAGTAAGAAACCATACTGTCACCCTGCAGGAAAATAAAGCGATGGGAGAAACCCTTTGTAGCAACCAAGTATTAATTATTGTTTTTGGAAATCTCAGATGGAAAGGAGGAGAAGGGAAATACACTTAATCTTCTCAGAACAGCAAATAATCGTTAAGGGGTCACGAGCAGGAGCAAACACCCAAGACCTTTCATGTTATTAATATAATTGTGCTATTTAATGGTAATGGAGATTTGAGTTCAATGGGCCCCTACGAAGAAACACTGAACATGACAGGACAAGATCCAGTTTCTGTCCCAGTACCAATGGTCCTGTTTTTATTTAGCTGAGATCAGCACCCAAGAATGACCTCATCAGAAATAGCTATGAACCTTCTGTCTTTCCTGATGCAGAAGATGAAGCCTGTCATCCAATAATAATCCAAAATACGCATTGTATGACAGACCTTGCCTACCTAAACTGAGAAGAGGTCACAGTCTGGTTTATTAAACATTGCATTTTTGTGGTGCTTTTCAAGTGCTTGGAAGTTACACCTGCCAACTAAAACATTGGTAAGATTCCTTAGCTCCTTTTGCCTTCGAGTCTGATCAAGCACAGCTCAGAGTATCTGTGCAGAGGCAATCAGGATTGGATTTAAATAAACAGATTGCAGGACACTACCAATACAGAGTTCTGGAAGCTGAGTCATAACTTTATTGTTAGAATGTAAGCTCAACTTTCAAAGGAGCAAGTAAGAATTTATTAATGCTTTTTGCATTTTATACTGAACCCGGGGTCAACAGAGAGCTCTGTACTGCCTCCCACTGCCCAACCTATCCATACACATTTACCGAAAATACAGAAAGGGCAAAAAAATACTCTTTATTTCCAGTTCCAACTGATAAAAAGCCTCACTAGCTATCCTGCTCTGTCAGACAATCTTATTCATTCTGTTCTGCCAATTAATTCATGGAATATCCCGAGTTGAAAGGGACCCACGAGGATCATTGAGTCCAACCCCTTGACTCCACACAGGACCACCCAAATCCCACACCACGTGTCTGAGAGCGGTGTCCAGACGCTTCTTGAACTCCAGCAGGCTCGGTGCTGATCCCTGAGGATCCTGTTCACAGAAGTTTTTAAAAACTGCCTTTTACCAGGCGCAACAGAAACATAGGGGTAAATAGCAGAACACACCAGAAGACCTCCACAACACTAAGCGGGCTTACACAGGCAGCTGTACCTTCCCAACAAAAAATGAGGTTCAAATTCTACCCAAAGCCAACTGACTGACCAATTCTGTGGCACTTCACTGCAGCATTTCTCTTACACCCCACAGCACCGTCACCTAAACTATAGCTGTTCAGCATAACACCGTCACTAACAAGCAGGTGTTAAGCTCTAGAGTGTACAACGGATAGATAACCTCAATGTACAGCACTAATGTCAGGGATGAAGCCCAAGAAATCCATCCTGCCCCCCAGGAAGCTGCAGTGGTTTTTGCTATTTGGATTGCAGATGTAGCAAACCTCACAAGACATTGATAGCTGGGCAGGAAATGCAACTGCTCATGAAGATCTCAAATTACAAAGAACAAGAGGAAGGAAATCAGGAATCACCTTAATTTCAGATGGTGAATTGTTGGGCTTTTTTGTTTCGTTTCTCTGTGTGTTTTAATTGTCTACATAATTTCCAACCTAGGAATAAGAAATCACAAGATTATTACTACTATTTCTACTACTACTAACAGTAAACTTCCAAGCTTTCTACTTCAATAGCATAGGACAAAATAACTTGCATGCTGTCTTCACACAAGTGTGCAGGACATTTAGCAGTATTTCTTCTCTTGCAGACTTAAAAATACACCACCACACTGATAGCATATTATCTGTAAAATCTGGATGGAAATCAGTTTGCTATCAGCAGTTCTTAAGCACTTACTTAGGATATCTTGAACACTACGCCGTACTGAATAACCCAATTACTGTATGTTTGGAAACTCCATTAGAAAGCCATATATACTCCCATAGCATCAAACAGACAGCAAGCTAAGTGGTGCAGTTGATATAGCAGAAGGAAGGTTTAGACTAGATAATGGGAAGAAATTCTTCACTCAGAGGGCGATGAGGCCCTGGCCCAGGCTGCCCAGAGGAGCTGTGGCTGCCCCATCCCTGGCAGTGCCCAAGGCCAGGCTGGGTGGGATTTGGGCAGCCTGGGCTGGCAGGAAGGGTTCCTGCCCATGGCACTGGGGACTGGGTGGGCTCTAAGGTCACTTCCAAACCAAACCATTCCGTGATGATCATGTAAATTCATGAGGTGTTGCCTCTGCACATCCCATCTTCACAGGCAGGTTTTGCTTATTCCTATACCTGTCAGACCTACCATTTACCTACACCGAGTACACTGAGCAGAGGGGAAACGTGACTTGGAGGCTACAACCATACAGGGCATATTCATTAAAGTATTACACTGAGGCTTTTTTGAGTAGTATTACTGATTTTGCACCGGTTTCCATAGCTATTCAGAGCTGGATATTAATTCTTACACTTTGTCACTGGAGATTCCCGGCTGCCAGTGGAAATATCCACAGACTGGAGGTAACTTACAAAGCGCCGATGTTGCTAAGCAGTGATGCAGCCCCCTTAATATCAAGGTAATCAGAAGTTTATATGCCTTCACAATGAGCTCAGTATCATTCAGGAGAATCTCAGTAACTTCAAAGGAAATAACCTCCTTTCCCCAAATCGTGTATCCACAAAGCACTCCAGTTTCTTCAGATTTCTCACCTTTATTCTGAACCTTGGACTCCAAGATAGAAATCCACATGGATTCTTATCAGGACTTAATTTTTAATGTTTGACTTGCCAAGCTTAGAAAACACACATTGGAGCTTTTCAGAAAAGCAGGTGTCCAGCTGGTGGGCAATACATTGAAACTGAACAGAGATTGTTACTGAAGGGAATTCAGTAACATTTGTTAAATTCAGGCAAAGCAGTATGCAAAGTGAAATTCCATGAACCTCCAGGAAAAGGTAGGGGTAACAAGGCAGTATTTTTGAAGACTCAACATCCACCTGCTCTGCTAATAAAATAAGGCAGCTTTGGCAAGTATGCTGATGTCTAAGTGACAGTGCTGAGAATAACCTATGACAAGTGAAAAAACAGGCTTCCTCTGAGTATTTCCTTCACAAATGCTATGTATTCTAAGCCAACAAACGTCATCCAGCTTCCCAGTCTGGTTGTCTGCCACTCCTCAGTCTTTGGTGAACCCATCAAGATGAAGATGTTGATCCTCATTCCCCTTCTAAACTGAAAACTAATTGAAAATAAATAAATAAATAAATAATAGCACCAGAAGAACCCCTTCTCTAGATATAGCAGTTAGGGAGAAGGGCTGAAGTTGGGCCCTGGGGATCTAAGGCTCGTGTGAGGTAAGGACCCAGATGGGAACTCCATGCCCTTCAGTTTCTCCAAGACAGCTGAATACAAGCCTCAGGAAGGACGATCCTACTAACACACTTCAGCCTGTCACACTTGGCTCCTCATGAGATGAGATCAAGGTTATTCTTATGGCTGAACGTCTTTAGACAGCATTTGAGCAACTTTTCCCAAAGTATCCATCTTTTGCCCTTTCTGTGGCAAGAGAGCACAAGGGGAAAAGGGAGAATTGAAGCCAAGCTGGCTTCTGAAGTTTGCTTCACGCAACTTTGCATTTGCTTTATGGAACAAGTACTTAACGTAATGACGATCCCACAGTTTGCCACAACTGCCTAGTTCTTCCACTCTAGCTGCTTTATTCAGCTTCCAGAATTAAAAATCTCTCCAGGGAGACCTGGTGAAGCCCAGAGATGTATTTTTAGAAACTACTGAAAACAACTCGGTGTCAAGGAGCATCACAAGAGAAGGAACGACCATAAGAAAAAGGGAATATTCCTGTGCTGATGATTCCTTATTTGAAAAAAAAAAAAAAAAAAAAGGAAAGTGTTCTGCAATGACTACTTGAAAGGTCTGGGGGAAAAAAAGTAAATGTAAAAAGAGAAGCAGCAGCAGAGGGAAAAAATAAATACATGTCTGCGGTCTAAAGTGAGTCTACAATGTGTAGCATTACAGACATCAAAAAGTCTCGTATGTTAGGATTGCTGAGCCACGTAAACTTACTTACAAGGTAAGTCTTTGTAAGATGCTACGTTAAAAACACCAATTCAATTGAAAGATGGGAAATAAAAACTTGAGGATATCCCTCTCATTTCAAGCAGTAACAGAAATCAGTCTTGGAGTTGAAATTACACTTAAGAAGATTTTTGCTCAGAGTACAAGCCACCACAGGTAACTGTAATTTTTTTTTACTATAAACCATTATAGAACTGCCAGGGATTAACACAGTGATAAAAGGGAACAAGCAGTTTTGTTTTGTTGTTGTTGCTTTGTTTTCTAACCTCAGCACCATACAAGAATTTGTTTGAAAAAAAAAAAAAAAAAAAGTCATCTTGTAAAAACCTCTAAGCCTACTGCTCTTCTGGTCTGCTCATCCTCAACAGGCGCAGTAAGAAGATCAGCACTTTCCACTTTCCTCATTTCATTTTTTCTTTCCATCCACAGAACTCCAGTGGTACAAAATAACAGGACTCAGTGCCAATACAAACCTGAGGCAGAACTGCGACTACAATAAGGAAGCTATTATATACACAAATAAAACAAGACCGCAGCAGAGACACTATTAACTACAGCTTTAGAAACCTGACCTGTACTAGCAATCAGTTCATTCACTTCCCATGTCTGGAAAAACTGTGTTTTTTCGCACATCCCAAGGGGAAAATACCACGTACAGCAGCATTTGTAAGGCCCTTACCAGAAAAAGGAGTCAGTTTTACTCTGGGGACATTAGTTGCCTCAAGACTAAAGTTCGGAGGGTGTTGGACTTTCGGTTGCCACTTGGTAAAAACTTTGGTAAGGTGTAGGACTTTTTGAGTAGACCTCATGAATTATGATTTGCATACTCAATTATTATTTGAGTAGGCTTGGGTGGATTATTTCTAGTAAGACTAAGAACAGGATTATGGAAGGCACTAACTTGGGCAACTATACTAAACCCAGGGAACTCTCAAAGACGGTTTTATTCCACGTCTGGAGGACAACACACTTGCTGTAGGACACCTTCATCCTTCAAGTGCCTGCCCCAGCCACCCTCCACGGAGCGCGCGTGGCGTGCCCACTGGCGCAGCTGTGACACGGGCGGAAGGGTTCTGTGCACTGCTTGTTACACTCACCAGGTGTTGTGGAGCCGATGCCCACGCTCGTTCAGAGAACATAAGCATCTAACTCCAAACCCGCTCGATGCTTTATCTGCGGCACGCGCTATAAAATGCAGCGCTGCTTTGTGCCACACCAAAAAAGGGGAGAAAAACCCAGCACACACAGCCACGGTGACAGGCTGAGCTGGACCGAGAGGCACAGCGCTCCTTAATTCCCAGGTGTGATATATTTTATTTGTACGTGCAGGCTCCGAGCGCTAAGTACAGCCCAGCACGGGCACAGCTCCGGGAGCCGAGGCCCCCCGCGGCCCCGAGCAGCCCCCCCCAGACCCGGCCCGGGGCCGCTGCCCGCGAAGCCGGGACAACGGACATGGGCGGCGGGGGGGGAGGGAAGGGGGGAACGCGTTCTGTGCGCATGCCCCAGGGCCGCGCCGCGCACGCGCAGCCGCCGTCCCTCCGCCGGCCGCTGCCTTCCCCCGCTCACGCGGCGGCGCGGAGCATGCGCACGCGGCCCCCTCCCGGCGGCGCGGCGGGTGCGGGCCCGCCGGGGGAGGCGCAGCGAGCGTGC